>NC_047105.1:149121718-149296892 GCF_902500255.1 Thalassophryne amazonica
GAACCATAAAGATGTAACAAACTGGTCAATTTTCGGCTCACACAGGAGCACCAAAATAAAATGTAGTGAATAAGTAGTTAAACTCCCAAATTGAATTAGACTGGCCTAAACAATTTAGGGTTTAATAATTATTATTCAATTATCACTTGGGGCACCACCTATTTGAAGCATAGGTACTTTAATTTGAAAATTCATTAATTTATCAGTCTCTAATTAATCAGTCTCAAGAATGGGAGGCAGAGCCTTCAGCTTTCAGGCTCCTCTCCTGTGGAACCAGCTCCCAATTCAGATCAGGGAGACAGACACCCTCTCTACTTTTAAGATTAGGCTTAAAACTTTCCTTTTTGCTA
This sequence comes from Thalassophryne amazonica, assembly GCF_902500255.1. Lineage (NCBI taxonomy): Eukaryota > Metazoa > Chordata > Actinopteri > Batrachoidiformes > Batrachoididae > Thalassophryne > Thalassophryne amazonica. Next base: position 149,122,069 of record NC_047105.1, read on the forward strand.
AAGCTTATAGTTAGGGCTGGATCAGGTGACCCTGAACCATCCCTTAGTTATGCTGCTATAGACGTAGACTGCTGGGGGGTTCCCATGATGCACTGAGTGTTTCTTTCTCTTTTTGCTCTGTATGCACCACTCTGCATTTAATCATTAGTGATTGATCTCTGCTCCCCTCCACAGCATGTCTTTTTCCTGGTTCTCTCCCTCAGCCCCAACCAGTCCTAGCAGAAGACTGCCCCTCCCTGAGCCTGGTTCTGCTGGAGGTTTCTTCCTGTTAAAAGGGAGTTTTTCCTTCCCACTGTAGCCAAGTGCTTGCTCACAGGGGGTCGTTTTGACCGTTGGGGTTTTACATAATTATTGTATAGCCTTGCCTTACAATATAAAGCGCCTTGGGGCAACTGTTTGTTGTGATTTGGTGCTATATAAAAAATTGATTGATTGATTGAAAGTCTGAATTCTACTATATGATTGACCAAGGGTTTCCTTCTGAACACAAAATGAACCACAGCAGAAATATTTACAATTTATTTACAAATATACCAGAAATGAACAGCTTACTGGCATTTTTGTGGACAGTGATTAAATAAGTTCATTTATGGATACAACTCTTACTAACTCATGAGACGTTGACAGAAAGAGATGAAGCTTAAAGACTTCAAGTGAATAAATCTGATTAGAATTTAGTGATGAAATTTGAAGCCAATTATTCAGAAAAATATTAAACGTGAATATGTTTAAAAAGAAGCAGAAGTAATAGCCACTTTGTATCCATTGACAACAAACCCTTTATCTGGAACCTTTAACTGGGTCACTTAAGCTGGTCCGTTCAAGAGGTGGATCAGAGGGATCTGTCCGTCCGTCCATCCGTTGTGCTCACTTGGGTCAAGGGGTTAACTCAGTGGTCTCCCTGGGTGATCCCAAAGGCTTGTGTTGGCTGGCTTTACCGACAGGATGGCTGATGGTTTGAAATCAGCTCCGTAGTCAGCTTGCAGGAACCCAGAGGTGGAAGGTGTTTGTTGAAAATGGTTTCTGGTAGCTTTTTATAAAGTTTGTTGGAGCCAGATTAAAAGTCTTTGTGAATTTAGAAAAATACTAAAACTTTAAGAGCGCTGGAAAATTACAAAAAAAGGAAAAGTCGCTTTTCTGTAAATTCGCTATTATTTTGAAAAGTTCAGCTCGGAAGTTCTCTTAAAAATTCAAAAGACTTGACGCACCTTAAAGTGTCAGGTTAAAACTTTGTTAAAAGTTTATCAAAGAATAACGGAGGAATGAATGAAGCCATGTGGTAGCTTTAGCTAGGTTAGCTTAGCTTAGCATTGTGCCCTGTTGACCTAAAATTAATTATTAAGCGTTTCAAAGAAAGGAAGAGAGTTGCAAGAGGCGAAGAGGGCTGGAAGAGGCGGAAGAGAGAGGCAAGAGAGAGAGCAGCACTCTGTTCTAACTTTTTAAAGGGGGACTGACGTCACCAAACTCCATCCATTTGGGTGTGTAACTTCACAGAAAACGTCTGCTCAGAGGGCAGACCAAAAATGATTCAATTATTTAAACACATGACCTATTTTGATATACTATTTGTTCTAAGAAACTCGAATGGATATACATCATTGACAGTCACTTAAACACATCCTTTGGATAAACAGAATACTTCACCATCAAAATATTGATAATGCAGAAAGATCACATTTAAACACACAGTTACAAGGAACACATGTCAATAAAATGGAATGATTATATGCAAAGCATTTTGCTTGATTACTCAATAAAAACAACATTAGAAGTTTTATATATGAATAAAATAATACTGATGCAATTTTTATTTTAAACAAAAGGTCTTTTCCTTTGCTTACACCTAAAGATAAAAGCTGATTATCAAGACTCAGAGTTTATGACCACTCTTATCGTGGAAAGGTTATCGTCTTGCAGTCTTGAGAGGGTCTGGCCTTGGAGTGAGGCCATAAAAGTGGGTTCTTCTAGCCTGGGAAATTTCAGATTCTGATGTGAAGCCATTATAATGTAATGTAATTCATAGTGACTGAAAATTAAACCGATAAAAAACAAGGGTTCCCTTTGAAGAAGTTTGAGTTACCATTCTGTTTTGCTGTGAAGCACAGTGTTGGCCCATGGGGGGATGTCTCCAAGCTTATCTGAAGATTACCAGATGACTGAGGAATTTCTCAGCTCAGAGTGAGCACAGTCTTTGTCTGCAGTTCATAACTCAGGGTTTGTTGAAACAGCATTAATGTATTTATTTAATTAGTGTGAATCGAAGCCATGGGCTACATGTGTGTAGCCAACTATGTCACCAAAGAGGCTAAAGTGTATTATGCTATCCCAATGAGACACAAGATAAGATTGTAAGATCATAAATGCATGATACGCTAGCTATCAGAAGACAAGGATACGCTCAAGGAGTGAAGCAGCAGGAGACTGAAATTGATTCTGATTGGTACCATATATTATAAAGAACAGAAAATGACAAACATATAACAAAAAAACAAAAAAGACAGTTCATATGAATGGCCATTCAAAAACAGAAATATTTACACTCCATAAGCGCTTAGAAAATTTCACACACAATGAACTATTGTAGTGCAATATATCAAGAGTCCAGCAACAGTGCAAAAGGCAACTCCAGAAAACATCAACCCAGCCACACACACACACAGTTCAAAGCCCTGCCTGGGTTCCAGAGGCAGGTAAGTTCATATGAGAGTCTGTGGGGTGTGTGTGGATGGCAGAGGCAATGGGTGATGTGGGTGCGTTGGGAGAGAGTCCCCTACCAGCCCGGAGAGGTGCTCTCTGTTCAGGTAGGCTCAATAGGCTTAAGGCCTGCTCCTTCTCTAGCTTGCCATTGGGTCAGAAACCTGGCCTGGACAACAGGACCAAAGTAAATATAAAATGTAGCTAATCCCACTTCTGGTAGGCTATAGGGTTAGCCTACATTAGCTCAGTGTACACACAATACATATTCATAGCACTGGTTGCACCATAAACAAATTTCAATGTAATAATTTAACAGTATGAAAATAAATAAAGCAGTTCAATACACATACATTTCATTGCACATGAATACTGCAAGGTTAGCTGTAGTATTCCACAAATAATCTTAAGTACAAAATACATTCAGGTCAAAAGTGCTAAGTGCTAGTAATGAGAACCCTCAAAGACTAGCAATGATTAACAAAGGCAGGTATATATACCCAAAACAATTAATGTACCAAATAAAACATCATACATTATATGCTTTGGATATGTAGCTAAAACATCATGTCATTTATAGTGTTTATGTTTGACAGAAACAGGCACAACGAAAGCAAACAATCACGCTAACGGTGTCCATGTAAATGAATGGGCGCTGCTAAGCTAACGCTAGCATAACAACTAGTCAAGTCACGTTTATTTGAAATGGGACAATGCATATTAATGAACACAGTTACATGTAAATATGCTGGATTATAGCAGGATGCTAATTTCCATCCGTAGTCCCAGTAAGATAGAAACAGACTAAGAACACACAACATATCAAAACAAATCAATCATGACAGAAAACAATTAAAACCGAATATACATACAAATATGTACAAATTCAAAGTGGCAACAATTGATCATTAATAAGCAGCCGACAGGTGGAGGAACCAAAAGAGTTTTATGATGATGGGTGATTGAGGTACAAGTACTACATTAAAGTGACAAGTGCTACGTGCAAAGTGCTTCAGTGCCTGGTTGAACTGCGTATTACAGTACTGGGTTGTACTGCACGTTGCCCAACAGACGTGCACGTGCACAAGAGTAAATATTGCACAGGGTGTCCTACACAAGTTTATTGTGTAAAGACTACTAAACCGTTTAATAACATAAAGTACACAAGGGTATTGTGTACATAAAGTAAGTCCCTTCGGCTGCTCCCTTGTTTGCACTCGGGGTCGCCACAGCAAATCCAAGGTGGATCTGCATGTTGATTTGGCACAGGTTTTTACGCCGGATGCCCTTCCTGACGCAACTCCACATTACATGGAGAAATGTGGCAGGGGTGGGATTTGAACCCGGAACCTTCTGCACTGAAACCAAGCGCATTAACCACTTGGCCACCACCCCTGCAAGGGTATTGTGTACATATAACTGGAAAAAAGAAAAAAACTCGAGTGGTGCCTCCACAGTTAGGCTCCAGATGGTTACATGTCTGATTTTCCAGTAACCACGCTTTCAATTGTCCTTTGAAAGTAGTGAAAGTGGTGATCTCCCTGATTGTGACTGGGAGGTTGTTCCAAGCTTGTCCACCTTTAATGGATAATACGTTCTGACCAAAGGTGGTCCTTCTATGAGTCATCTCACAGTCGCCTCTTGTGTCAGATCTTGTACCCTGTGAGTCTTTTTATGTGGATGAATTCTTTAACAAGAGTTGGTGCTGGTCCATGGAAACATTTATATATGAAGCAGGCATATTTGAATACCTTCAGATTTTTAAAGTCTAGAAACGTATGCTTTTCCAGAATCTTACAGTGATGATAAGAATTAGATTGTCTATCATATATCTTAACTGCTCTGTTATACAGCTGCTCTATGGATTTTAATACTGAGGTGGCTGCAAATGTCCAGTTAGTGAAACAGTAATCAATATGTGAGAAAACCATGCAAAAGAGATACGTTTTGGCTGCATTAGTTGTTAGAGAGGGACGTATATGTTTAAACTTTAGTCAATTCAAATTTACTGTGTTTTTGACTTTTTTAATATGTTTTTTGAAGGACAAGTTTGAGTCATAGATAACTCCAAGATATTTAAATTGAGATACCAGCTCCAACTCCTCCCCATCAAAAAACACACTGGACCTTCTAATGTCAATCAATCAATCAATCAATTTTTTTATATAGCGCCAAATCACAACAAACAGTTGCCCCAAGGCGCTTTATATTGTAAGGCAAGGCCATACAATAATTATGTAAAACCCCAACGGTCAAAACGACCCCCTGTGAGCAAGCACTTGGCTACAGTGGAAAGGAAAAACTCCCTTTTAACAGGAAGAAACCTCCAGCAGAACCAGGCTCAGGGAGGGGCAGTCTTCTGCTGGGACTGGTTGGGGCTGAGGGAGAGAACCAGGAAAAAGACATGCTGTGGAGGGGAGCAGAGATCGATCACTAATGATTAAATGCAGAGTGGTGCATACAGAGCAAAAAGAGAAAGAAACAGTGCATCATGGGAACCCCCCAGCAGTCTAAGTCTATAGCAGCATAACTAAGGGATGGTTCAGGGTCACCTGATCCAGCCCTAACTATAAGCTTTAGCAAAAAGGAAAGTTTTAAGCCTAATCTTAAAAGTAGAGAGGGTGTCTGTCTCCCTGATCTGAATTGGGAGCTGGTTCCACAGGAGAGGAGCCTGAAAGCTGAAGGCTCTGCCTCCCATTCTACTCTTACAAACCCTAGGAACTACAAGTAAGCCTGCAGTCTGAGAGCGAAGCGCTGTATTGGGGTGATATGGTACTACGAGGTCCCTAAGATAAGATGGGACATGATTATTCAAAACCTTATAAGTAAGAAGAAGAATTTTAAATTCTATTCTAGAATTAACAGGAAGCCAATGAAGAGAGGCCAATATGGGTGAGATATGCTCTCTCCTTCTAGTCCCCGTCAGTACTCTAGCTGCAGCATTTTGAATTAACTGAAGGCTTTTTAGGGAACTTTTAGGACAACCTGATAATAATGAATTACAATAGTCCAGCCTAGAGGAAATAAATGCATGAATTAGTTTTTCAGCATCACTCTGAGACAAGACCTTTCTGATTTTAGAGATATTGCGTAAATGCAAAAAAGCAGTCCTACATATTTGTTTAATATGCACTTTGAATGACATATCCTGATCAAAAATGACTCCAAGATTTCTCACAGTATTACTAGAGGTCAGGGTAATGCCATCCAGAGTAAGGATCTGGTTAGACACCATGTTTCTAAGATTTGTGGGGCCAAGTACAATAACTTCAGTTTTATCTGAGTTTAAAAGCAGGAAATTAGAGGTCATCCATGTCTTTATGTCTGTAAGACAATCCTGCAGTTTAGCTAATTGGTGTGTGTCCTCTGGCTTCATGGATAGATAAAGCTGGGTATCATCTGCGTAACAATGAAAATTTAAGCAATACCGTCTAATAATACTGCCTAAGGGAAGCATGTATAAAGTGAATAAAATTGGTCCTAGCACAGAACCTTGTGGAACTCCATAATTAACTTTAGTCTGTGAAGAAGATTCCCCATTTACATGAACAAATTGTAATCTATTAGACAAATATGATTCAAACCACCGCAGCGCAGTGCCTTTAATACCTATGGCATGCTCTAATCTCTGTAATAAAATTTTATGGTCAACAGTATCAAAAGCAGCACTGAGGTCTAACAGAACAAGCACAGAGACGAGTCCACTGTCCGAGGCCATAAGAAGATCATTTGTAACCTTCACTAATGCTGTTTCTGTACTATGATGAATTCTAAAACCTGACTGAAACTCTTCAAATAGACCATTCCTCTGCAGATGATCAGTTAGCTGTTTTACAACTACCCTTTCAAGAATTTTTGAGAGAAAAGGAAGGTTGGAGATTGGCCTATAATTAGCTAAGATAGCTGGGTCAAGTGATGGCTTTTTAAGTAATGGTTTAATTACTGCCACCTTAAAAGCCTGTGGTACATAGCCAACTAACAAAGATAGATTGATCATATTTAAGATCGAAGCATTAAATAATGGTAGGGCTTCCTTGAGCAGCCTGGTAGGAATGGGGTCTAATAAACATGTTGATGGTTTGGATGAAGTAACTAATGAAAATAACTCAGACAGAACAATCTGAGAGAAAGAGTCTAACCAAATACCGGCATCACTGAAAGCAGCCAAAGATAACGATACGTCTTTGGGATGGTTATGAGTAATTTTTTCTCTAATAGTTAAAATTTTGTTAGCAAAGAAAGTCATGAAGTCATTACTAGTTAAAGTTAATGGAATACTCAGCTCAATAGAGCTCTGACTCTTTGTCAGCCTGGCTACAGTGCTGAAAAGAAACCTTGGGTTGTTCTTATTTTCTTCAATTAGTGATGAGTAGAAAGATGTCCTAGCTTTACGGAGGGCTTTTTTATAGAGCAACAGACTCTTTTTCCAGGCTAAGTGAAGATCTTCTAAATTAGTGAGATGCCATTTCCTCTCCAACTTACGGGTTATCTGCTTTAAGCTACGAGTTTGTGAGTTATACCACGGAGTCAGACACTTCTGATTTAAAGCTCTCTTTTTCAGAGGAGCTACAGCATCCAAAGTTGTCTTCAATGAGGATGTAAAACTATTGACGAGATACTCTATCTCCCTTACAGAGTTTAGGTAGCTACTCTGCACTGTGTTGGTATATGGCATTAGAGAACATAAAGAAGGAATCATATCCTTAAACCTAGTTACAGCGCTTTCTGAAAGACTTCTAGTGTAATGAAACTTATTCCCCACTGCTGGGTAGTCCATCAGAGTAAATGTAAATGTTATTAAGAAATGATCAGACAGAAGGGAGTTTTCAGGGAATACTGTTAAGTCTTCTATTTCCATACCATAAGTCAGAACAAGATCTAAGATATGATTAAAGTGGTGGGTGGACTCATTTACTTTTTGAGCAAAGCCAATAGAGTCTAATAATAGATTAAATGCAGTGTTGAGGCTGTCATTCTCAGCATCTGTGTGGATGTTAAAATCGCCCACTATAATTATCTTATCTGAGCTAAGCACTAAGTCAGACAAAAGGTCTGAAAATTCACAGAGAAACTCACAGTAACGACCAGGTGGACGATAGATAATAACAAATAAAACTGGTTTTTGGGACTTCCAATTTGGATGGACAAGACTAAGAGACAAGCTTTCAAATGAATTAAAGCTCTGTCTGGGTTTTTGATTAATTAATAAGCTGGAATGGAAGATTGCTGCTAATCCTCCGCCCCGGCCCGTGCTACGAGCATTCTGACAGTTAGTGTGACTCGGGGGTGTTGACTCATTTAAACTAACATATTAATCCTGCTGTAACCAGGTTTCTGTTAGGCAGAATAAATCAATATGTTGATCAATTATTATATCATTTACCAACAGGGACTTAGAAGAGAGAGACCTAATGTTTAATAGACCACATTTAACTGTTTTAGTCTGTGGCCATACATCATTATTGTATGGCCTTGCCTTACAATATAAAGCGCCTTGGGGCAACTGTTTGTTGTGATTTGGCGCTATATAAAAAAAAAATTGAATTGAATTGAATTGGTGCAGTTGAAGGTGTTGAAGTTGAAGCACGTAAAGATTACACTGGGAAACAAATCGTAATCTAGATAACTAGATCAATCTAACTGTGCAGATTAAACAGCTAACAGATACAGAAAAACACCGCTGTGCTCCGGAACAGGAAGTGATACAATACCGCAGTGAGAGCCAACCACCAGTAGAGGCAAGCAAGAGGATCAGTGGGACGTTTGCTAAACATCATACATACTGTTTTTTTTTTTTGTATTCAACTGCAGGCAAGTGTCATTTAACCAGTGTTGTATATTGTGTAACACATCCGTGAATTTTGAGGCGATGTCTTTCATATTATTTCTGTAAGTAAAAATGACCACATCATCCGCGTACATTTGTGCATTGAAATCTTTGCACACACTTGGTAAATCATTTATGTACAGCGAGAACAACAAAGGTCTAAGGATTGATCCTTGTGGGACACCGATTGGGTTGTTAAGAAACGGGGATTTAGAACCATTTACAGCAACACATTGTACTCTTTTTGTTAAATAACATTCAAACCATTGTATTGATTCAGATGAAAAGTTGAAATATGTAATTTTTTTCAGAAGTATTTGGTGGTCTACTGTGTCAAATGCCTTTCTAAGTTCAAGAAACACAGCACCCACATACAAGTTATTGTCCAACATATACTTAACCTTTTCTAAAACCATGCAAATTGCTGATTCAGTGATGGGGATGGAAGCCAAATTGCATTGGATGAAGTAGATTAGGTCTATTCAGATGTTCGATCAGTAATTTGGAGACCCATTTTTCAATTATTTTGGAAATCACAGGAAGAATGTTGATTGGCCTGTAATTAAGCATTGATGTCTTATCCCCAGATTTAAAGATGGGCGTTACTGTGGCTAATTTCCAGGATGATGGTGCTTCCTTTGAGATAACTGACTAACAAGAATAGTGATTGGTTTTATCAGTGCATTAGAATATGTTTTTAGGAAGTTGGTGTCTAAGTCAGATGTATCCTTGGCCTTTGAACATTTCAAAGCAGAAATAGTGTTCTTTACCTCTGGTTCAGTAATCTGCTCTAAGCTAAAAACAGGATGATCATTTAAAATGGATCTTGGCAGAACATTGGAGGGGGCAAAAAGCTTTGTTATATCTTTCGCACTGTTTAGGAAGTATTCATAAAACATTTGGGCCAATACTATATCAATCAATCAATCAATCAATTTTATTTATATAGCGCCAAATCACAACAAACAGTTGCCCCAAGGCGCTTTATATTGTAAGGCAAGGCCATACAATAATTATGTAAAACCCCAACGGTCAAAACGACCCCCTGTGAGCAAGCACTTGGCTACAGTGGGAAGGAAAAACTCCCTTTTAACAGGAAGAAACCTCCAGCAGAACCAGGCTCAGGGAGGGGCAGTCTTCTGCTGGGACTGGTTGGGGCTGAGGGAGAGAACCAGGAAAAAGACATGCTGTGGAGGGGAGCAGAGATCGATCACTAATGATTAAATGCAGAGTGGTGCATACAGAGCAATAAGAGAAAGAAACAGTGCATCATGGGAACCCCCCAGCAGTCTACGTCTATAGCAGCATAACTAAGGGATGGTTCAGGGTCACCTGATCCAGCCCTAACTATAAGCTTTAGCAAAAAGGAAAGTTTTAAGCCTAATCTTAAAAGTAGAGAGGGTGTCTGTCTCCCTGATCTGAATTGGGAGCTGGTTCCACAGGAGAGGAGCCTGAAAGCTGAAGGCTCTGCCTCCCATTCTACTCTTACAAACCCTAGGAACTACAAGTAAGCCTGCAGTCTGAGAGCGAAGGGTCCTTAACCAGGATATCATTATTTCTCAGTTCAAGTACAGTGTTCCCTTGATTGTTATCTTTCCCTAAGAGTTTAGTTAGTAGTTGCCAAACTTTTCTGCCATCCCCTTTGGCCCCTTCAATGGTATTTATAAAAAAACTAGCCGTAGCTCTTCTTAACATATGTATTACCTTGTTGCGAGTATGAGTAAATCTCTGTCTGTCGACAGGCAGTCCAGACTTGAGACTTTGTTTAAGTAAGAAGTCTCTTTTTTTAATCAAAGTCCAACAGTTGGAGTCTAACCATGAGAGATGAAATGTGTTATTTGCTCTCTTTTGCCCCCTTCTACTAAAGGCAGATTTTATCTCAGAAATTCTATTAAGAAACATCCTACAGTTATCCTCCACGTTTCTTGAGGAGAGGATTTCGTGCCAATCTGTCTTTTTAATTGCTGTTCCATGTTTTTTGAGATGTAATCATGGTGAGATTATTTGAAAAGTACAGAGAGCGATTTTTGCTGAGTTTCCTGGAGAACATGACCAGATTATGGTATGAGAGACCGGTTAACATATTATAAATTTTATTTATTCTGTTTTGTTAGTAAATAAAAGATCAATTCTAGTTTTTGAAGTGTTAGTCACTCCAGTAGGTTTTTCAATAAGTTGTGTTAAATTGTGAATACTCAATTTGTTTGAGGTTCTTCCTATTTTGTTTGTCATCTCAATTTATGTTGAAGTCACCTACAATTATTATCTCTTTATTAGAGTCATGTGAGTTTAGCAAGAGTTTTAACTGGTCATAGAAGTCCACCTTAGCAGAAGGTGGACCACAGAGGCAAATCAGAGAGAAGGACATTTCTTTAGAAAGAGTGATTTCAATACCGACACATTCAAAATTGAATGTGTCAGACCAAGTAATCTCCTTGCATGTAAGATTATTCTTTACATAAAGTAATACCCCTCCTCCTTTCCCCATCAACCTGTCTCTCCTAAAGACATTGTAACCTGGCATAGATACAAGGGCTTCAGGAGAAGACTTTTTTAACCATGACTCAGATACAGCTAAACAGTCAAGGTTTGACTTCAGCAAGATGTGTTCCAGTTGTTCCCGTTTGTTACAGACTTCTGATGTTTAGGTGTCCGCACAGGAGTCCCTTAGGTCCCTTAAACCTAAGTCCCTTAGGTTTAGATTTGGGATCCAAGACTAACTTTGCTTGATTCAGAGTTTGGAACAGTTTTGTACGCCGAAACTTTTAAAAAATGTGATTTCTTGGTTCTACCTCAGGTTCACTAGAAGATATCTCAGTCAGTGACGGTGGTACCTGCGGTCTCTGAGCTGCTAGGCTGGTCACCGTAAGCGTGACCCCGCTGAGTACCGCAGGTGCCAATTGCCTCCCGGCTGCTGGTGGTGTCACCGTTAGCTTCTCTGCTAATGTTGACGGTGCCTCGGCCTGGCCTCAGGTCTTTTTGACTCTGATTTGGGGTCACGATAGGCTCCTACAATGTACAATGTATACATTCAATTCAATGTACAATATATACATTCAATGTCACGCAGCATAAGGCAGAAAAAAAAATGAGAAAAAATAAGTTTAGACCAACCTGCAGCTCAACTCTCATCCGGCTACCAACAGCACCTAGCCCAAACTAAATCATCGCGGCATAATAAAGGACCGTTGAGTCGCATCGTGTGACCATGTGACGTCACGGGGAAAAAGCACCAGCAATTGGCTAAACAGACCCACGTGATCTTGTGGCATGAAATCCCACATGAACAGCTCATATTACCGCGAGATTTAGGGACTTAGAAAATACAAGCTGAAGTGCCAGATAGAGAAAAAAATAGACGCAGAAATATAACACAGAATCACTTGGGTTACACCCCCCCCCCCCCCCCCCAAAATCCATGCAACTCCAGTGCATGCGTACTATAGAGAGGATGGAACAAACATAAGTTTCACCATAAGCATCGGCCAAACTGTGAAACAGCGTTTGCACAACAGAGATAAGCGGTTTGCCTAAAGCGGTGTAAACGTTTTGGAGGGTGTCACTCTCTCAATGAACAGTGGATGGGCTGGTCTGGTTCTACGGAGTTAGTGGTGTCAATGCCATTAACAACATCACTACCCTCAGAATCAGTGATAGGGGTAGGTGCTTCACTAGAACCAGGCGATGACTGCATTGCTGCATTGGGAGATGTCTCTGCTGGGCCTCCGAGCCTTGGACTCCCTTCTGGTGGCCTTGGCTCAGGGACAATGGAATCTTCAGGATCTGGTAAATGATCTTCAAGTAAGTATTCTTCTTGCTCCATTTCACTTCCTTCCACAGGCTCTCCAGGAACAAGATCCTCCTCCTCACTGGATGAAGATAACTCCAAGGCATCGGGCACAAGAGAGGACTCTCCCACTACAGGTAAGTTAATCGCAGGTAAGTAAATGATTTCAGGATCTGTGATTTGACTGACTGGAACAGTTTTGTCAACATTAAATTTCACAAGTTGTGAGACTGACACTAGAGGAACTCTCCAATCCTCCTCTACACTCGGACTCTCTTCAAATTCCATGTCTGATTGGCATAAACTACAAGTTTGGGGTCTGCGTGGAGTTGAACAAGTTTGGGGTTCCAGTTCTAGACTCTCCGGTAAGAACCCACAAGGAAGTAGGAGGCCTCAATGCAGAGTTCGTGTTCATCCAGATAAATCATTCTCAGGTCGCACCGTGTAAACGGGGAGATCTCCAACACAGTTGACAACAATGTAAATGTCCTTCCCCCACTTGTCTTCCAAGTTGTGTTTACCACGGAGGCGAACGTTCCGGACGAGAACTCTGTCTCCTCCTTCCAAGACTGAACGTTTGACACTAAGATTAAAACGTGTTTTGCTTCTTTCCGCTGATTTGGCTGGATTCTTGGATGCGAGTTGGTAACTTTCTTACAGTCAAGAGCGAAGGTTCTGCACATATTGAGAGTGCGAAATTGATGGCGCATCTTGAACTGGAAGACCAAAGGCAAGGTCAACAGGTAACCTTGGCGAACGCCCAAACATCAGTTCACAAGGTGTGTAGCCCGTTACTTCGTTACGGGTACAGTTATACGCGTGGACAAGTGGCTTGACATACTCCTTCCATCTTTTCTTCTGTTCTGGCTCCAAAGCACCCAACATGCTCAACAATGTTCGGTTGAACCGCTCAACAGGGCTCCCTCAAGGATGATATGGCGTGGTGCGAGCCTTCTCAATACCAGCAATGTCACAAAGCTCTTCAATAAGACGAGACTCAAAGTCGGGTCCTTGGTCGGTGCAGACGCTGTGGAATGCCATAATGCACAATAAAGTTCTTCCACAGAGATTTAGCGACCGTTTTTGCCTTTTGGTTGGCGGTTGGAATTGCCACAGCAAACTTAGTGAAATGATCTGGGAGGACCAGGATGTCTTTGGTGTTACTGCAATCAGGCTCAAGAGTCAGATAGTCCATGCACAAGAGTTTTTGAGGACGGCTGGTTTTGATGTTCACCAACGGTGCTGCCCATTCAGGAAGTGCTTTTCTTCGAACACAGCAATTGCATGCCTTAACCTTGGTTTCAACATCTGCTGCGTTGCGTGGCCAGAAGAACCATGAATGTACCAGGTCGAGTTTTCTTTCCACCCCATGTGACCCATATCATCATGAAGGCTTTCAAGGACCACAGTGCGCAGCTCTTCAGGTAACACAAGCTGGTATAACACCTGCTCTCCATCTTGCCTTCTCCGGTATAGGAGGTCGTCTTGGAGCTCGAGACGATTCCACTCTCTCAGCAAGAGGGCAACATCGGGCAACTCTTTACGAACAGTGGGGGAACTTTCTCACCAGTTTCAAGTTGGTAAATCACCTCATGTAGACAGAGGTCTGCTCTCTGCTTCTCCCGGAGATAGATGTGGGACACTGCAGGCACAACTCGTAGCCCTTGGTGAGACTCACTTGCATAGCTGTCTGGGATGGCAGTGACGGACATGCTCAAAGTTTCAACCAAAGTGGTGCAGTTATTAGGTGGACTCTCAAGGCTCGAAGCTCTCAACAAACAGCTGTGGCAAATGGAAGCAACAATGTCTGGATCGAGCTGAACTGCACTGCCAGCATCAATGTGGTCATGGGCAAACTGATTGACCAGTTCCCATTCTTTCTGACTGTGAGCATCAGCTTTCTGGTGATGGGGCCAACGGGAGAGTGCATCAGCATCCTGATTTTGACTTCCTGCTCTGTACTGCAGCTTGAAATCATATGTTGAGAGGGTGGCCAGCCACCAATGACTGGCTGCATCGAGCTTTGCGGAAGTCAGGATGTAGGCTAGTGGGTTGTTGTCTGTTATCACTGTGAAACTAGAGCCGTACAGATAGTCGTGAAATTTCTCAGTGACACTCCACTTGAGAGCTAAAAATTCCAGCTTGTGCGCTGGGTAATGGGACTCACTCGTCGACAGTCCCCAACTGGCATATAGTATCACTCGTAGCTTTCCATCCTACTCCTGATACAGCGCAGCTCCAAGGCCTGTTGAGCTTGCATCGGTGTGCAGAATGTAGGGTTCTTTCAGGTTTGCAAATCCAAGAACAGGGGCTGTCGTGAGTCTGTTGATCAATGATTCAAATGCATATTGACAATCAGAAGTCCATCTTTCATTTAACAGCTATTTAGAGTTGAGGTCAGGCATGGATGAGGGGCTTCAACCTTTACGACGGGTTGGAATGTACCCTTTGGTTAGGTCATTTAGAGGCTTGGCTATGGTGGGGTAACCATGAATAAGCCTGTGATATTACCCTGCAAAGCCTAAAAAGGATCTCAATTCCTTTAGTGTCTGTGGAACTGGCCAGGATTTAAGGGCACTTATCTTCTCCGGATGTGTCTCCACACCCTGCTCCAAGACAATATAGCCAAGGTACCACACAGATGGTTGGAAAAATTTGCACTTTTGTGGTGACAACTTTAGGCCATAGTCCTTGAGACGCGGAGTACTCTCAACAGTAGACTTTCATGTTCTTCAAGGGTGATGGAGAAGATTATCAAGTCGTCCAGAAATACAAGAACCTCTTTCAGGTGAAGATCACCCATACACCTCTCCATAAGGCGTTGAAATGTGCTGGGAGCGTTGGTCACGCCTTGCGGCAAACAGCTGAATTCCCAGAACCCGACTGGTGTCAAAAAGGCAGTCTCTGGCTTGTCAACTTCTGCCATTTCGATTTGGTAATAGCCTGACTTCAAGTCAAGGACACTGAACCAACGTGAACTGGTGAGAGCTGTGAATGACTCCTCTAGATTTGGGAGCGCGTAAGCATCCTTGATGGTATGGAGGTTGACCTTATGGTAATCTATACACAGCCTCACATCATCGTTCTTCTTATGTACAACCACACTCGGTGATGAGAAGGGTGACTCCGACTCTTACATGACTCCTGCCTTCAACAGGTCCCGCAGATGGTCACAAACTGCCTCGATGTCACGAGGGTGAATGAGACGAGCTCTGTGTTTGAATGGAGTCTCATCGTGAAGGCGGATGAAATGCTTGACATGGTCGGTGCGTCTGAAGTCGAGGTCGTGGTGAGAAAATACCTCAGAGATCTGTTCCAGCTTGGAGATGACTCAGTCTTTCCACTCTGGTGGTATTGCAGAATCTCAGAAGTCAAACTCCAGCTTGACATCAGATTTCTGTTGTGCATTGGTGGAAGCACAGTAGATAGGATCTGAGGTAACAGTGAGTTCAGCAATGACACTCAGTGGTGGGAATGTAATGGTCTGTTCTGTTTCATTGGTGACAATGACTGGGATCTTGGGTGACGGATGATAAGGGAGTGCTACTAGGCAGCTTTTCACACAGAGGCCTCCAGGCAGTGGCATGGCTGGTTGTTCAATTAAGGCACACTTACAGACAGGTGGTGGTTTGGCACAGATGGAACCCTCAATAATCAAGGTGTGGCCTGCTGGAACTGAGACCGGGGATTTGCTGGCCAATCGGACAACACCATCGCTGGCTTGTTGGTGCCGCAACTGGAGAAGCTGGAGGACTGCTCTGTAGCCATGTCATGATGGTTTGTAGCTGGCACACTTGCTCTCCATGCATTGCTCATAAAGCAGCTCTCGGGTGTTCATCCCAATCAGGACTTGACTGCAGAATCCTAGTTTGATGCCTGGGACTACCAGGGCCAGGGTACATACGTCCAAGTCTGCACCAATGAACTCCTTCAGGAAAGTCACTGTCATTTCAATGTATCCCAAATATGGGACTTCTTGACCGGTGGCTCCTTCTACTTGCAACAACTCACATATCGGCTTCACATGTTGATGTGAGAAATGTTGATTGTAGATCGAAATTGGGATAGTTGTTACTTGTGATCCAGTCTCCAGCAAGCACTGAAAATCTTGGCTGGCAATAGTAACTTGGCCTGTACATCTGGATCCAATTAAGCCTTTAGGCAGATGAGTGACGTCAGTTGAAGTGGAATGTGACTTGCTGCTACATTTCACTTGCTGCGCCCTGGCTCTGGCTTTTGAGCCAAGGTGCTGCTTCATACGCTGAGCCTTAGCAGCCTCTCTGTCTTCCTCAGTTCGCAGTAACAGCAGGAACTCAACAAAAGATGGTGGGTGGGACTTGCGTTGTTTTAACTGCAACTCGGAGATGAGTGTGTTGTCCCAGCAGCAGCGATAGAATTGATTTAAAAGATGTCGATCTAAATCATTAGCCAAAACCCCACCCCTCTTCAAAGCCAAATTGAGCGCTACTTGCAAGCGTTGCAAATAAGCAGATGGCTTCTCACCAGCATCTTGAAACATTTCCATAAACTTTGCATATAATTCATCGCCATCTTGAACAATTCCATAAGCAGAATCAAGGATTTGAAGGTTCAAGGTTTAAGTTTCAGCCTTAAGATATTTCACCATTTCTGCAACTGGTGGAAGAAGACTTTCAACAAGCTTTCTTGATCGTTGCAGATCAGAAACAGCAGGGTCTTGGAGTAGTAGATTGACACCAGAGCGCTATGTTTCGAAGTCTGTTTCATGTTGGGGTCTTGGGAGCCGGCCAGAGAATGATCGAAGTTTCTGCAAAGACACGTGCGCTGCACCCTCATCACTTTTGATGATGTGCTTGACTACGCCTCGCTGAACCCCCGGTGGATTCCAGTCCGAAAGAGACATGGCGGGGAGAGACGGCCTCGGAACAAATCGGTGCTGTGCAGACACATCAGGATTGATCTGTGGGTGTGGCTGCTCCTCTTTCACGTCGGGTCCAGCTGCTTCAGTACACTGTAGACTGAAAGGGAAAGCTTCACTCAGTAATGCAGCAGGTGTGGCATCAGACAGTAATGACATCACATCATCGATGTCGCTCCCCTCCTCATTGCTGAGCTTGGAGATGGATTGGCCCAGCAGAGACATGACACCTTTGAGAACCTCCGCAAAGTTTTGTCCTGTAAGTCTGGCTAAATTTTTCACATCACTAAGGTAAGTTTTTGTCTTTAGCTTACCGTATTTTCCGGACTATAAGTCGCACTTTTTTACATGTTTTGGCCGGGGGTGCGACCTATACTCCGGTGCGACTTATAAATGAAAAATATACCGGTAGGATCTCAATTAATTTACTGTAACAAAACAATTTTACGTGACAGAGTCGATCTATGTTTTAAAATGGCCACCGGAAAAGGAAATGCAATGCATCATGGGCACTGTAGTATGGCGGCCGTCCTATAGGTCACGCTGGTCGCGATAACCAATCAGAGAACAGAACGTTGGATGCGTATTCCTCACCCCACCCACAGCGTGTGAAGCTGACGAACACGGTGCTTGCTGTTATTCCGGCATGGCGAACAAAACAGCTTCAACCCTTGGATATCAGTGTGAGCAGAGTGTTTAAGTTGATGCTGAGAGCTGCGTGGGAGTACTGGGTGAGCGACGGCGGAGGATTAGCGTGTGCACTTGGAAGAAGCTGGCGTTGATTGTGAAAACCGTTTGAAGTAGACGAACATGGTGTTTATTCCGGGATGGCTAACAAAACAGCTTCAACCCTTGGATATCAGTGTGAGCAGAGTTGACGCTGAGAGCTGCATGGTAGCACTGAGCGACGGTGGAGGATTAGCGTCTGCACTTGGAAGGAGCTGGATCGACACCGCTGGGTGGTCATGAGCTGCGCAGGTAGGTGCTGCATGGTTCGGCTCGCAATATGGTCCACAAAATACAAACATATCCATAGGTAAAATGCAGCTCATGAGAGGGCACTCGAGGCTTGTGTGACTGTTCCTGCGACTTCTGACTACCATAGAAAAATAAAAATTTCAACGTTACTGATAACTTAACAACACAACAGAGAAGGCCCGAAAAAATGCCACCAAAAAGAAAATCATACTCTGCAGATTACAAGTTATGACTGGTGAAATATGCATCCGAAAACGATAGCTGTCACAATATTATCATCTGAACTTTTCATGTTAACATACCTGTATGTCCATGGGACATATAGTCCAGTGCAACTTATTTATGGTTTATTTTTCTTTATAATGGATAAAGTGGCTGGTGCGACTTATACTCCGGTGCGACTTATTTCTGGTTTATTTTTCTTTATAATGGATAAAGTGGCTGGTGCGACTTATACTCCGGTGCAACTTATAGTCCAGAAAATACGGTACCTTTAAATTCAGAACACATAGTCGCGTGTTCACAAATGTCATATTTGATTTTTTCATTAGAACAAGCATAAGTGTATGGCAAAATCTTCCTTAAAGCAGACAACGCTTCACCCGACTCGAACTCAACAATAATCATATTGGCAAAAATGCAATGTGATTCAGTAAAAAATTTCACTTGTGAAATTTTACTATAATTACTCAAGAACTCCACAACTTCATTGTCTGTTTCCACCTTCACCGTGTATTTAACTGCAACAGAGTTAATAATCTTTATGCCTTGTTTCGCCAAAGTATCCATGTTTGCAATCAAAATGTCAATTTAGTTCAGCTCCTTCCACACAACTGCTCCTGGCTGGCTTGCCACTAAATATGTTGTCAACTATGTCACCAAATAGGCTAAGAGGCTAAAGTGTATTGTGCTATCCCAATGAGACGCAAGATAAGACTGTAAGATCATAAATGCATGATAGGCTAGTTATCAGAAGACCAGGATACGCTCAAGGAGGGAAGTGGCAGGAGACCGAAATTGATTTTGATTGGTACCATATATTATAAAGAATAGAAAATGACAAACAAACATATATATATAAAAAAAAACAGTTCATGTGAATGGCCATTAAAAAATAGAAATATTTACACTCCATAAGCGCTTGGAAAATTTCACACACAATGAACAATTGTAGTGCAATATATTCAGTGGTGGGCACAGTTCCGATAATCCGATAACCGATAATTATCGAAGATAAAGTTTTCATTATCGGATTATCTTTTCAGATAACTTTGAAAACCATTATCAGACTAATTATCTTCTGATACATTTTTGTCGGATCATTTTTAGACCGTTAATGTGGTAAACAAAGGTGAACAGATGTATAGTTCTACCCTCTGAAAACAGAGTAGAGTTAGTTCTAAAGAAACCGCTCTATCGAGTAGAGTTAGTTCTAAAGAAACCGCTCTATCCTCTGCAGACAAAGGAGAATTGGTCAGAAAAAAAAAACTAATTTCTTTTAACTCCATACTGATAGTAAGTCCCTTCGGCTGCTCCCTTGTTTGCACTTGGGGTCGCCACAGCAAATCCAAGGTGGATCTGCATGTTGAAATGGCATATAGGTTTTACGCCGGATGCCCTTCCTGACGCAACTTCACATTACATGGAGAAATGTGGCAGGGGTGGGATTTGAACCCGGAACCTTCTGCACTGAAACCAAGCGCATTAACCACTTGGCCACCACCCCTGCTTTAACCCCATACTGATATGCGGCCAATATCACCCAACTCATCCAGAGGCATACATTTTTAACTTATGGTTCAACTTTTAACCAAACTTATTTCGGATAAGTTATTTAAATTAACATCATATCTGAAGTATAAAGTGAAAATATCAGATATATGTTTTAGTTTTAAAGTAATGCGCTAATTTTTAAAGTTTTAGTGTGCACATGCTGTGTCCAGGTGCATTATGGGTGATAATGCACGTACTTTCTCAGTACGTTCACGACAGGAGAAATGATTTGAGACACTGATCAGGGTCCACGGACAACAGCATTAAACTCTAGTGCCTAAAACTCTCATGAATATATTCTCTGGGCTTATAAATGTTGTTACTGTGTTTGCTTTTATTAAATTCCACGCATCGTAAACGTAGCAATAAGTAGCAACACAGATTATCTGGAATTTGTGTTTGCAAGTTTTCAAGTTCTCTACTGTCACCTACTGTCCAGTAGTGTTCATGGCAGTATTCAAACTGAAGCTGGGCAGACACTGTACCAGAGAACCGCATGGTGTAAAAGTTCAGAGCGCCCAAATTTATGTTCTCACACACGTATATTCAAAAACCACATGCCGGACTCGTGAAGCAAAACGTAAACAGAAGCTTTTATTCAAACTTAATTTCCAAAAACTCTCTATGGGAGACATAAAGTAAAAAAACAAAACAAAGCAAAAACAAAGGAAAAAAACATACAAGACAGGTCTGGCGGTGTTTGCACAGGCACAGTCTCAAGAGAGGTGGTCATGAGATGTTAAGCGCAGCTCATTACTCCATGTATTCTAAACGATGCAGGACGCGCGATTAACCTGAAACGTGTGCGATCCCAAAAAATTCTCGCATGAATGAAAAATCAACTGAAAAGGGGCCAAAACTCGCATTGGCACCAGTAGATCATGGCAGTGTTCATTTATTTTGACACCGGTTATATCAGACGGTTATCTAATTACAACTTGGCTTTTTTTTGAAAATGCCTTTTAATAAAAAAATGGCATATTTACAAAAGCACATTTATCTGTAACACAGACACACGACACACCTACATTAACGTGTTGGTTTACATAGAAAGAATCAACCAATTAGTGTTTAGTCGAGGCACATTTTACCCAGAATGCCAAACCATAACTCAGCACTGCTTTATTTTCCAAGACCTCGGCCTGACGCCAGCGTTGTGATTGAGTAGAGAGTTGAGCTTATGTCTCCTCTCAGCTTGTGTCTGTGCTGGAAGCCATGTAGTAAACAGGAGCTTCCAGCAGGGGCAGGGTGCTCAAAGACAGAAGTGCTGACTCATTGTTTGGGTCTGTTGTCGCCTTTGATGCTACCAGAAGTGATCGTGGGTGTTGAAACTCAAAATCAGCTTGTTAGTAGTTGCAAGTGTACCGGAGACAATACTGAATTTATTGGTTATCGGTTATCTGTAACTTCCGATACGTTTTTGAGTGGTTTATTGTTTTAAGCTTTATCGAAGATAACTTTTCAGTTATCTGATTATCTGTTACCAAAGTAAATTTTTTGGTTATCTATGCCCACCACTAACTGCACTATATCAAAAGTCCAGCAACAGTGCAAAGGCAACTCCAGAAAACATCAACCCAGCCACAAACACACAGTTCAAAGCCCTGCCTGGATATGACCGGTTCTAGAGGCAGGTAAGTTCATATGAGAGTCCGTAGGGTGTGTGTGGATGGCAGAGGCAATGGGTGATGTGGGTGCGTTGGGATTGTTTTGGTGGGCTGCAAAGAGTCCCCTACCAGCCCGGAGAGGTGCTCTCTGTTCAGGTAGGCTCAATAGGCTTAAGGCCTGCTCCTTCTCTAGCTTGCCATGGGTCAGAAACCCGGCCTGGACAACAGGACCAAAGTAAATATAAAATGTAACTAATCCCACTTCTGGTAGGCTATAGTTAACATTAGCTCACTGTGCACACAATACATATTCATAGCACTGGTTGCACCATAAACAAATTTCAATGTAATAATTAACAGTATGAAAATAAATAAAGCAGTTCAATACACATACACTTCATTGCACATGAATACTGCAAGGTTAGCTGTAGTATTCCACAAATACTCTTAAGTACAAAATACATTCAGGTCAAAAGTGCTAAGTGCTAGTAATGAGAACCGTCAAAGACTAGGAATGATTAACAAGGCAGGTATATATACCCAAAACAATTAATGTACCAAATACGAGGTCGTTAGAAAAGTATCCGACCTTTTTATTTTTTGCAAAAACCTGAAGGATTTGAATCACGTGTGCTTGCATGAGCCAACCTTGAACCTTCGTGAGCATGCGCGAGCTTTTTCACGCCTGTCGATTGCATCATTTTCTGGTAAGCAGCCTTTGTGTGGGACGTGTGCAGTGCGCTCGGCGGATTTTCATTACAAGGAAAAAGGCAGAACGACTGGAGCAGCGCTGCATCAAATTTTGCCAGAAACTGGGCGACAGCCAGGTGGAAACCATTCGGATGATTCAGACGGCTTTCTGTGACTTTTCAGTCGTGTGACTATCCGAGAAATTGTGGAAGAGGTGAGCATGTCACAACATGTCCTGTGAGACTTCAACACGGTGGCCCTTTGTTCCACCATCAGCTTTGAGCCGATGAATTTCGCTGCAACTCTTTTCATGGCAAAATCTTCTGTCACAGTGGAATGTGCCGAAAAAGTGCTGATGTCCACCTCTTCCGCAATTTCTCGGATAGTCACACGACGGTCCCACATCACCACAAGCGTTCACTTTGGAAATGATCTGGTCATTTCAGCATGTTGATGGCCCGACCGGAGCGTGGCTCGCTCTCCACCGTTGTGCAGATGTCTTTAAACCGGTTGTACCGCTCCTTAATCTGTGTGATGCCCACAGGATCGTCACCGAAAGCCGTCTGAATCATCTGAATGGTTTCCACTTGGCTGTCACCCAGTTTCTGGCAAAATTTGATGCGGCGCTGCTCCAGTTGTTCCGTCTTTTTCCTTGTAATGAAAATCCGCCAAGCACACTGCACACGTCCCACACAAAGGCTGCTTACCAGAAAATGATGCAATCGACAGGCGTGAAAAAGCTCGCGCATGCTCACGAAGGTTCAAGGTTGGCTCATGCAAGCACACGTGATTCAAATCCATCAGGTTTTTGCAAAAAATAAAAAGGTCGGATACTTTTCTAACAGACCTCGTATAACACCATCCATTATATGCTTTGGATACGTAGCTAAAACATCACATCATTTATAGTGTTCATGTTTGACAGAAACAGGCACAAAGAAAGCAAACAATCACGCTAACGGTGTCCATGTAAATGAATGGGCGCCTCTAAGCTAACGCTAGCATAACAACTCAACACTCACCAAACTCTGCGGACTACACCTTACACACAAGCCCTTTTTGACTCAGATTTGGGGTCACGATAGGAGGCTCCTACAATCTACAATGTACACATTCAATGTCACGCAGCATAAGGTAGAAAAAAGAAAAAAAAAAGAGAAAAAATAAGTTTACACGACCTGCAGCTCAACTCTCATCCGGCTACCAACAGCACCTAGCCCAAACTAAATCAACGCGGCATAATAAAGGAACATGACTGGTTGCGTCGCATTGTGTGACCATGTGACGTCACGGGAGAAAGCCCCGGCAATTGGCTAAACAGACCCACGTGATCTTGTGGCATGAAATCCCACACGAACAGCTCATATTACCTTCGAGATTTAGGGACTTAGAAAATAGAAGCTGAAGTGCCAGATTGCCAGAAGACCACACTGCAGCGTGTTATCTCTGAGCTGTAGGAGATGACCACACTATGGCGTGTTATCTCTGAGCAGTAGGAGATGAGCACACTGTGGCATGTTATCTCTAAGCTGTAGGGGATGACCACACTGCGGCATGTTATCTCTGAGCAGTAGGAGATGAGCACACTACGGCGTGTTATCTCTGAGCAGTAGGAGATGAGCACATTACGGCGTGTTATCTCTGAGCAGTAGGAGATGACCACACTGTGGTGTGTGATCTCTGAGCTGTAGGAGATGACCACACTGCAGCGTGTTATCTCTGAGCTGTAGGAGATGACTACACTGCAGCATGTTATCTCTGAGCTGTAGGAGATGACTACACTGCGGCATGTTATCTCTGAGCTGTAGGAGATGACTACACTGCGGCGTGTTATCTCTAAGCTGTAGGGGATGACCACACTGCGGCGTGTTATCTCTAAGCTGTAGGGGATGACCACACTGCGGCATGTTATCTCTGAGCTGTAGAAGATGACCACACTGCGGCATGTTATCTCTGAGCTGTAGGAGATGACTACACTGCAGCGTGTTATCTGAGCTGTAGGAGATGACTACACTGCAGCGTGTTATCTGAGCTGTAGAAGATGACCACACTGTGGCATGTTATCTCTGAGCTGTAGGAGATGACTACACTGCAGCGTGTTATCTCTGAGCAGTAGGAGATGACCACACTGCAGCGTGTTATCTCTGAGCTGTAGGAGATGACCACACTGCAGCGTGTTATCTCTGAGCTGTAGGAGATGACCACACTGCGGCATGTTATCTCTAAGCTGTAGGAGATGACCACACTACGGTATGTTATCTCTGAGCAGTAGGAGATGAACACACTGTGGTGTGTTATCTCTGAGCAGTAGGAGATGAGCACACTACGGCGTGTTATCTCTGAGCAGTAGGAGATGACTACACTACGGCGTGTTATCTCTGAGCAGTAGGAGATGACTACACTACGGCGTGTTATCTCTGAGCAGTAGGAGATGAGCACACTGTGGCGTGTCATCTCTAAGCTGTAGGAGATGACTACACTGTGGCGTGTTATCTCTGAGCTGTAGGAGATGACCACACTGCGGCGTGTTATCTCTAAGCTGTAGGAGATGACCACACTGTGGTGTGTTATCTCTGAGCAGTAGGAGATGAGCACACTACGGTGTGTTATCTCTGAGCTGTAGGAGATGACCACACTACGGCGTGTTATCTCTGAGCAGTAGAAGATGAGCACACTGTGGTGTGTTATCTCTGAGCTGTAGGAGATGACCACACTGCAGCATGTTATCTCTGAGCAGTAGGAGATGAGCACACTGTGGTGTGTTATCTCTGAGCTGTAGGAGATGACCACACTATGGCGTGTTATCTCTGAGCAGTAGGAGATGACCACACAGCAACATGTTATCTCTGAGCAGTAGGAGATGAGCACACTGTGTTGTGTTATCTCTGAGCTGTAGGAGATGACCACAGTACGGCGTGTTATCTCTGAGCAGTAGGAGATGAGCACTCTACGGCGTGTTATCTCTGAGCAGTAGGAGATGACCACACTGTGGTGTGTGATCTCTGAGCTGTAGGAGATGACCACACTGCAGCGTGTTATCTCTGAGCTGTAGGAGATGACTACACTGCGGCGTGTTATCTCTGAGCTGTAGTAGATGACTACACTGCAGCGTGTTATCTCTAAGCTGTAGGGGATGACCACACTGCGGCATGTTATCTCTAAGCTGTAGGGGATGACCACACTGCGGCATGTTATCTCTGAGCTGTAGGAGATGACCACACTGCAGCGTGTTATCTCTGAGCTGTAGGAGATGACCACACTGCGGCATGTTATCTCTGAGCTGTAGGAGATGACTACACTGCGGTGTGTTATCTCTGAGCTGTAGGAGATGACTACACTGCGGCGTGTTATCTCTGAGCAGTAGGAGATGACCACACTGCGGCGTGTTATCTCTGAGCAGTAGGAGATGACCACACTGCAGCATGTTATCTCTGAGCAGTAGGAGATGAGCACACTGTGGCGTGTTATCTTTAAGCTGTAGGAGATGACCACACTGTGGCGTGTTATCTCTGAGCTGTAGATGACTACACTGTGGCGTGTTATCTCTGAGATGTAGGAGATGACCACACTGCAGCGTGTTATCTCTAAGCTGAAGGGGATGACCACACTGCGGCATGTTATCTCTAAGGTGTAGGAGATGACCACACTGCAGCGTGTTATCTCTAAGCTGAAGGGGATGACCACACTGCGGCGTGTTATCTCTAAGCTGTAGGAGATGACCACACTGCGGCGTGTTATCTCTAAGCTGTAGGAGATGACCACACTGTGGCGTGTTATCTTTAAGCTGTAGGAGATGACCACACTGTGGCGTGTTATCTCTAAGCTGTAGGAGATGACCACACTGTGGCGTGTTATCTTTAAGCTGTAGGAGATGACCACACTGTGGCGTGTTATCTCTGAGCTGTAGGAGATGACTACACTGTGGCGTGTTATCTCTGAGATGTAGGAGATGACCACACTGCAGCGTGTTATCTCTAAGCTGAAGGGGATGACCACACTGCGGCATGTTATCTCTAAGGTGTAGGAGATGACCACACTGCAGCGTGTTATCTCTAAGCTGAAGGGGATGACCACACTGTGGCGTGTTATCTCTAAGCTGTAGGAGATGACCACACTGTGGCGTGTTATCTCTAAGCTGTAGGAGATGACCACACTGTGGCGTGTTATCTCTAAGCTGTAGGAGATGACCACACTGCGGCGTGTTATCTCTGAAGGTAATCCCCATTAAACATCTGCTGTCGGCACAGTCAAAATGTCACAGGTACAACGGAGTCCGACAGACCCTGCAGAACCCTAACCCTAACACAGAGACTGTCAAACAGTCAGCAGACATCCTGACTAGAGAGAGAGCCAACAACATCCAGTCATTTCACATCCTCACACTTTGATCCAAAGTCACTGAGAAGTCAAGTAAGAGATTAAATTAAGCGGTAAGTACCAAGTACAAGTTGCATCATGGCTGCAGCTTCAATATGTACACTGCTCAAAAAAAGTTAAAGGAACACTCTGGAAGCACATCAGATATCAGATGCTGGATATCTTTCCTGATATGGGCTGGGTAATGTGTTCGGAATGAGAGAATGGCACATTTTTTGATGGAAATGAAAACTGTTAAACCTCCAGAGGGCTGAATTCAAAGACACCCTAAAAAATCAAAGTGAACAAATGATGCCGCAGGTTTGTCAATTTGGCCCAAATTTCATTGCAGCAACTCAACTCCTCAGCAGTTTGTTTGGCCCCCATGTGCTCGTATGTATGACTGACAACATCGGGGCTCCAAATGAGACCTCAGACAGTGTCCTGGGGGATTTCCTCCCAGATCTGGACCAGGGCATTACTTAGCTCCTGGACCATCTGAGAGGCAATCTGGCAGCATCAGATGGACAGAAACATAATGCCCCAGAAGTGCTCTATTGGATTGTGGGGACCAGTCAGTGGTATCAATTCCTTCATCATCCAGGAACTGCCTGCTGACTCTCACCACGAGGCTGGGTGTTGTCGTGCACCAGGAGGAACCCAGGACCCACTGCACCAACGGAGGGTCTGAAAGTGGGCCCAAGCATTTCATCCCGATTTTGAGTAGCAGTCAAGGTTGTCTAGTCTGTAGTGGTCTGTGTCCTTCCAGGGATATGGCTCCTCAACAAGTTCTCAAGTTTTTTTTTTCTCAGTGTAATGGGATGGAAAAATCACCTTAAAAGCCAGGGGTTCAAAAGTTGCTTAGGCTTCACTCCCACTGAAGCGTTTGCATTACAGGCTTATAAAGGGCCTTCTTTATCAGTCTAAATATACAAAAATCCCTGAGTGTTTCCTTTCACCTTGGTAATTTCTTGACTGTCCCTGAGCATTTTCTTTCACTGTGGAAATTTGTTGAAAGTCCATGAGCATTTCCTTTCAGTGTGGCAATTTGCTGACAGTCCCTGAGTGTTTAATTTGCAATGGTAAATTGTTGGCAGTCCCTGAGCATTTCCTTTCACCATGGTAATTTCTTCACGATCCAAGTGTTTTCTTTCACAGAGGTAATTTACTGACAGTCCTGTGCTTGGGACTCCGATGAGGGCGGTCGCATCTCCTCCACTCTCCCTTAGCGTGTTCTGTCTGTGAGGCTGCCAGCCCTGCTCCTCTGGAAAACGGCAAAATGGATCTGATCTAGTGGTCTCTGAACGCAATTGATACTATTTTTTCCACAAGACACTCGGGAGCGGAGGACCCGACCTGTCCTGTCGGGACACATGTGGCGGGTTATGTGATGGACAGCTGGCAGAGGTGTCAAGTCATGTGCCTGTACACGTTGTCTGTGGAGGACGTTGAAGATGTTTACTTATTTGGAGCTGTGATGACTGGGTTTCTGCTGTGTGGAACGGCCACAGCACTGGTCTACCAGAAAATTAAGAAGGTGGAGGTGGCAATAATCGGCCCGTCCAGGCTGCCCCACATGACTGATTCGATTGGAAGGGCAGTGTCAACTCAGTCGGTGGGTGTCAACCGCACGTTGGAATCCATCTCGGGGAGAATGGCTGCACTGGAAAACCGCTTTGATCGTCTGTAAGACCACATCTCTCCTCTATTCAGATGTATTGGGAGCCACTCTGAAGTTTCAGACTGTGAAATCTGCCAGGCGTCTGTTTAATCTGGATATCTATTTGGTTTCCAAACACCAGCTGTCCTTCAAGGCCGCTGGGATAAAATCCTCCCCCCGAGAAACACTCCTGATAGCCTCGTCCTCGTCTCCTCCCCCCCATCCCCCCCTTCCTCCCTCCCTTCCCAGTCCTGAGATGTTGACTGTGGGACCTTGTGGACTGATTCAGGACTGGGATCCCCCCCAGGATGGACAGATAAGGCCTGTCGATGGCGCCTCACGTGCCTTCCGGGCTGTCTGTCTGGACACTGGGCCACTCTCTGCCCCTCCCTCCCTGCGGCAGGCCTCGTCCTCTCTCAAGCTGGTCTTGGCGGCGCGACTTACAGTTGCAGCGGCCTTCACCCACTTTACCTCAATTCGGATGACAGACTGCTTCAAGTTTAGTGCACATAAACAATGTCAAATGTATATGTGTTGTCTTTAATTTTGATGTGTGCCATTATTATGGTAAACAAGTAGTAATTGTGGATTAATTGCTGTATCTTGTCTGAGGTAATTGGAGTGTAAACATAATTGCCCTTTTTGAGATCAATAAAGTTGTCTGAAGTCCCTGAGTGATTCCTTTCACCGTGATAATTTCTTGACTGTCCCTGAGCATTTCCTTTCACCGTGGTAATTTCTTGACTGTCCCTGAGCGTTTTCTTTCACCGTGGAAATTTGTTGACAGTCCCTGAGTGTTTCCTTTTGCCGTGGTCGTTTGTTGATGGTCCCTGCATGTTTCCTTTTGCCGTGGTAATTTGGTGGCAGTCCCTGAGCATTTCCTTTCACCATGGTAATTTGTTGACTGTCCCTGAGCGTTTCCTTTCACCCTGGTAATTTGTTGGCAGTCCCTGAGCATTTCCTTTCACCCTGGTAATTTGTTGACTGCCCCTGCACACTTCCTTTCAACCGTGGTAATTTGTTGACAGTACCTGAGCATTTTCTTTCAACCGTGGTAATTTGTTGACAGTCCTTGAGCGTTTCTTTCACCATAGAAATTTGTTGACAGTCCTTGAGCATTTCCATTCACCGTGGTAATTTCTTCACAGACACTGAGCATTTCCATTCACCGTGGTAATTTGTTGATAGTCCTTGAGTGTTTCCTTTCACCGTGGTAATTTGTTGACAGTCCCTGAGTGTTTCCTTTCTATGTTGTAATTTACTGACGATCCTTGAGCGTTTCCTTTTGCCGTGGTCATTTGTTGAGGGTCCCTGCATGTTTCCTTTTGCCGTGGTAGTCTGTTGGCAGTCCCTGAGCATTTGCTTTCCGCTCTATCGAGTAGAGTTAGTTCTAAAGAAACCGCTCTATCCTCTGCAGACAAAGGAGAATTGGTCAGAAAAAAAAACTAATTTCTTTTAACTCCATACTGATAGTAAGTCCCTTCGGCTGCTCCCTTGTTTGCACTTGGGGTCGCCACAGCAAATCCAAGGTGGATCTGCATGTTGAAATGGCATATAGGTTTTACGCCGGATGCCCTTCCTGACGCAACTTCACATTACATGGAGAAATGTGGCAGGGGTGGGATTTGAACCCGGAACCTTCTGCACTGAAACCAAGCGCATTAACCACTTGGCCACCACCCCTGCTTTAACCCCATACTGATATGCGGCCAATATCACCCAACTCATCCAGAGGCATACATTTTTAACTTATGGTTCAACTTTTAACCAAACTTATTTCGGATAAGTTATTTAAATTAACATCATATCTGAAGTATAAAGTGAAAATATCAGATATATGTTTTAGTTTTAAAGTAATGCGCTAATTTTTAAAGTTTTAGTGTGCACATGCTGTGTCCAGGTGCATTATGGGTGATAGGGTAATCTCAGTACGTTCACGACAGGAGAAATGATTTGAGACACTGATCAGGGTCCACGGACAACAGCATTAAACTCTAGTGCCTAAAACTCTCATGAATATATTCTCTGGGCTTATAAATGTTGTTACTGTGTTTGCTTTTATTAAATTCCACGCATCGTAAACGTAGCAAGTAAGTAGCAACACAGATTATCTGGAATTTTGTGTTTGCAAGTTTTCAAGGTCTCTACTGTCACCTACTGGCCAGTAGTGTTCATGGCAGTATTCAAACTGAAGCTGGGCAGACACTGTACCAGAGAACCGCATGGTGTAAAAGTTCAGAGCGCCCAAATTTATGTTCTCACACACGTATATTCAAAAACCACATGCCGGACTCGTGAAGCAAAACGTAAACAGAAGCTTTTATTCAAACTTAATTTCCAAAAACTCTCTATGGGAGACATAAAAGTAAAAAAACAAAACAAAGCAAAACAAAAGGAAAAAAAAACATTACAAGACAGGTCTGCGGTGTTTGCACAGGCACAGTCTCAAGAGGTGGTCATGAGATGTTAAGCGCAGCTCATTACTCCATGTATTCTAAACGATGCAGGACGCGCGATTAACCTGAAACGTTGTGCGATCCCAAAAAATTCTCGCATGAATGAAAAATCAACTGAAAAAGGGGCCAAAACTCGCATTGGCACCAGTAGATCATGGCAGTGTTCTATTTATTTTGACACCGGTTATATCAGACGGTTATCTAATTACAACTTGGCTTTTTTTTGAAAATGCCTTTTAATAAAAAAATGGCATATTTTACAAAAGCACATTTATCTGTAAACACAACACACGACACACCTCACATTAACGTGTTGGTTTACATAGAAAGAATCAACCAATTAGTGTTTAGTCGAGGCACATTTTACCCAGAATGCCAAACCATAACTCAGCACTGCTTTATTTTCCAATACCTCGGCCTGACGCCAGCATTGTGATTGAGTAGAGAGTTGAGCTTTATGTCTCCTCTCAGCTTGTGTCTGTGCTGGAAGCCATGTAGTAAACAGGAGCTTCCAGCAGGGGGCAGGGTGCTCAAAGACAGAAGTGCTGACTCATTGTTTGGGTCTGTTGTCGCCTTTGATGCTACCAGAAGTGATCGTGGTGTTGAAACTCAAAATCAGCTTGTTAGTAGTTGCAAGTGTACCGGAGACAATACTGGAATTTATTGGTTATCGGTTATCTGTAACTTCCGATACGTTTTGAGTGGTTTATTGTTTTAGCTTTATCGAAGATAACTTTTCAGTTATCTGATTATCTGTTACCAAAGTAAATTTTTTGGTTATCTATGCCCACCACTAACTGCACTATATCAAAAGTCCAGCAACAGTGCAAAAGGCAACTCCAGAAAACATCAACCCAGCCACAAACACACAGTTCAAAGCCCTGCCTGGATATGACCGGGTTCTAGAGGCAGGTAAGTTCATATGAGAGTCCGTAGGGTGTGTGTGGATGGCAGAGGCAATGGGTGATGTGGGTGCGTTGGGATTGTTTTGGTGGGCTGCAAAGAGTCCCCTACCAGCCCGGAGAGGTGCTCTCTGTTCAGGTAGGCTCAATAGGCTTAAGGCCTGCTCCTTCTCTAGCTTGCCATTGGGTCAGAAACCCGGCCTGGACAACAGGACCAAAGTAAATATAAAATGTAACTAATCCCACTTCTGGTAGGCTATAGTTAACATTAGCTCACTGTGCACACAATACATATTCATAGCACTGGTTGCACCATAAACAAATTTCAATGTAATAATTTAACAGTATGAAAATAAATAAAGCAGTTCAATACACATACACTTCATTGCACATGAATACTGCAAGGTTAGCTGTAGTATTCCACAAATAATCTTAAGTACAAAATACATTCAGGTCAAAAGTGCTAAGTGCTAGTAATGAGAACCGTCAAAGACTAGGAATGATTAACAAAGGCAGGTATATATACCCAAAACAATTAATGTACCAAATACGAGGTCTGTTAGAAAAGTATCCGACCTTTTTATTTTTTGCAAAAACCTGAAGGATTTGAATCACGTGTGCTTGCATGAGCCAACCTTGAACCTTCGTGAGCATGCGCGAGCTTTTTCACGCCTGTCGATTGCATCATTTTCTGGTAAGCAGCCTTTGTGTGGGACGTGTGCAGTGCGCTCGGCGGATTTTCATTACAAGGAAAAAGGCAGAACGACTGGAGCAGCGCTGCATCAAATTTTGCCAGAAACTGGGCGACAGCCAGGTGGAAACCATTCGGATGATTCAGACGGCTTTCTGTGACTTTTCAGTCGTGTGACTATCCGAGAAATTGTGGAAGAGGTGAGCATGTCACAACATGTCCTGTGAGACTTCAACACGGTGGCCCTTTTGTTCCACCATCAGCTTTGAGCCGATGAATTTCGCTGCAACTCTTTTCATGGCAAAATCTTCTGTCACAGTGGAATGTGCCGAAAAAGTGCTGATGTCCACCTCTTCCGCAATTTCTCGGATAGTCACACGACGGTCCCACATCACCACAGCGTTCACTTTGGAAATGATCTGGTCATTTCAGCATGTTGATGGCCGACCGGAGCGTGGCTCGCTCTCCACCGTTGTGCAGATGTCTTTAAACCGGTTGTACCGCTCCTTAATCTGTGTGATGCCCACAGGATCGTCACCGAAAGCCGTCTGAATCATCTGAATGGTTTCCACTTGGCTGTCACCCAGTTTCTGGCAAAATTTGATGCGGCGCTGCTCCAGTTGTTCCGTCTTTTTCCTTGTAATGAAAATCCGCCAAGCACACTGCACACGTCCCACACAAAGGCTGCTTACCAGAAAATGATGCAATCGACAGGCGTGAAAAAGCTCGCGCATGCTCACGAAGGTTCAAGGTTGGCTCATGCAAGCACACGTGATTCAAATCCATCAGGTTTTTGCAAAAAATAAAAAGGTCGGATACTTTTCTAACAGACCTCGTATAACACCATCCATTATATGCTTTGGATACGTAGCTAAAACATCACATCATTTATAGTGTTCATGTTGACAGAAACAGGCACAAAGAAAGCAAACAATCACGCTAACGGTGTCCATGTAAATGAATGGGCGCCTCTAAGCTAACGCTAGCATAACAACTCAACACTCACCAAACTCTGCGGACTACACCTTACACACAAGCCCTTTTTGACTCAGATTTGGGGTCACGATAGGAGGCTCCTACAATCTACAATGTACACATTCAATGTCACGCAGCATAAGGTAGAAAAAAGAAAAAAAAAAGAGAAAAAATAAGTTTACACGACCTGCAGCTCAACTCTCATCCGGCTACCAACAGCACCTAGCCCAAACTAAATCAACGCGGCATAATAAAGGAACATGACTGGTTGCGTCGCATTGTGTGACCATGTGACGTCACGGGAGAAAGCCCCGGCAATTGGCTAAACAGACCCACGTGATCTTGTGGCATGAAATCCCACACGAACAGCTCATATTACCTTCGAGATTTAGGGACTTAGAAAATAGAAGCTGAAGTGCCAGATTGCCAGAAGACCACACTGCAGCGTGTTATCTCTGAGCTGTAGGAGATGACCACACTATGGCGTGTTATCTCTGAGCAGTAGGAGATGAGCACACTGCGGCATGTTATCTCTAAGCTGTAGGGGATGACCACACTGCGGCATGTTATCTCTGAGCAGTAGGAGATGAGCACACTACGGCGTGTTATCTCTGAGCAGTAGGAGATGAGCACATTACGGCGTGTTATCTCTGAGCAGTAGGAGATGACCACACTGTGGTGTGTGATCTCTGAGCTGTAGGAGATGACCACACTGCAGCGTGTTATCTCTGAGCTGTAGGAGATGACTACACTGCAGCATGTTATCTCTGAGCTGTAGGAGATGACTACACTGCGGCATGTTATCTCTGAGCTGTAGGAGATGACTACACTGCGGCGTGTTATCTCTAAGCTGTAGGGGATGACCACACTGCGGCGTGTTATCTCTAAGCTGTAGGGGATGACCACACTGCGGCATGTTATCTCTGAGCTGTAGAAGATGACCACACTGCGGCATGTTATCTCTGAGCTGTAGGAGATGACTACACTGCAGCGTGTTATCTGAGCTGTAGGAGATGACTACACTGCAGCGTGTTATCTGAGCTGTAGAAGATGACCACACTGCGGCATGTTATCTCTGAGCTGTAGGAGATGACTACACTGCAGCGTGTTATCTCTGAGCAGTAGGAGATGACCACACTGCAGCGTGTTATCTCTGAGCTGTAGGAGATGACCACACTGCAGCGTGTTATCTCTGAGCTGTAGGAGATGACCACACTGCGGCATGTTATCTCTAAGCTGTAGGAGATGACCACACTACGGTATGTTATCTCTGAGCAGTAGGAGATGACCACACTGCGGCGTGTTATCTCTAAGCTGTAGGAGATGACCACACTGTGGTGTGTTATCTCTGAGCAGTAGGAGATGAGCACACTACGGTGTGTTATCTCTGAGCTGTAGGAGATGACCACACTACGGCGTGTTATCTCTGAGCAGTAGGAGATGAGCACACTGTGGTGTGTTATCTCTGAGCTGTAGGAGATGACCACACTGCAGCATGTTATCTCTGAGCAGTAGGAGATGAGCACACTGTGGTGTGTTATCTCTGAGCTGTAGGAGATGACCACACTATGGCGTGTTATCTCTGAGCAGTAGGAGATGACCACACAGCAACATGTTATCTCTGAGCAGTAGGAGATGAGCACACTGTGGTGTGTTATCTCTGAGCTGTAGGAGATGACCACAGTACGGCGTGTTATCTCTGAGCAGTAGGAGATGAGCACTCTACGGCGTGTTATCTCTGAGCAGTAGGAGATGACCACACTGTGGTGTGTGATCTCTGAGCTGTAGGAGATGACCACACTGCAGCGTGTTATCTCTGAGCTGTAGGAGATGACTACACTGCGGCGTGTTATCTCTGAGCTGTAGTAGATGACTACACTGCAGCGTGTTATCTCTAAGCTGTAGGGGATGACCACACTGCGGCATGTTATCTCTAAGCTGTAGGGGATGACCACACTGCGGCATGTTATCTCTGAGCTGTAGGAGATGACCACACTGCAGCGTGTTATCTCTGAGCTGTAGGAGATGACCACACTGCGGCATGTTATCTCTGAGCTGTAGGAGATGACTACACTGCGGTGTGTTATCTCTGAGCTGTAGGAGATGACTACACTGCGGCGTGTTATCTCTGAGCAGTAGGAGATGACCACACTGCGGCGTGTTATCTCTGAGCAGTAGGAGATGACCACACTGCAGCATGTTATCTCTGAGCAGTAGGAGATGAGCACACTGTGGCGTGTTATCTTTAAGCTGTAGGAGATGACCACACTGTGGCGTGTTATCTCTGAGCTGTAGATGACTACACTGTGGCGTGTTATCTCTGAGATGTAGGAGATGACCACACTGCAGCGTGTTATCTCTAAGCTGAAGGGGATGACCACACTGCGGCATGTTATCTCTAAGGTGTAGGAGATGACCACACTGCAGCGTGTTATCTCTAAGCTGAAGGGGATGACCACACTGCGGCGTGTTATCTCTAAGCTGTAGGAGATGACCACACTGCGGCGTGTTATCTCTAAGCTGTAGGAGATGACCACACTGTGGCGTGTTATCTTTAAGCTGTAGGAGATGACCACACTGTGGCGTGTTATCTCTAAGCTGTAGGAGATGACCACACTGTGGCGTGTTATCTTTAAGCTGTAGGAGATGACCACACTGTGGCGTGTTATCTCTGAGCTGTAGGAGATGACTACACTGTGGCGTGTTATCTCTGAGATGTAGGAGATGACCACACTGCAGCGTGTTATCTCTAAGCTGAAGGGGATGACCACACTGCGGCATGTTATCTCTAAGGTGTAGGAGATGACCACACTGCAGCGTGTTATCTCTAAGCTGAAGGGGATGACCACACTGTGGCGTGTTATCTCTAAGCTGTAGGAGATGACCACACTGTGGCGTGTTATCTCTAAGCTGTAGGAGATGACCACACTGTGGCGTGTTATCTCTAAGCTGTAGGAGATGACCACACTGCGGGGTGTTATCTCTGAGCTGTAGGAGATGACCACACTGCGGCGTGTTATCTCTGAAGGTAATCCCCATTAAACATCTGCTGTCGGCACAGTCAAAATGTCACAGGTACAACGGAGTCCGACAGACCCTGCAGAACCCTAACCCTAACACAGAGACTGTCAAACAGTCAGCAGACATCCTGACTAGAGAGAGAGCCAACAACATCCAGTCATTTCACATCCTCACACTTTGATCCAAAGTCACTGAGAAGTCAAGTAAGAGATTAAATTAAGCGGTAAGTACCAAGTACAAGTTGCATCATGGCTGCAGCTTCAATATGTACACTGCTCAAAAAAAGTTAAAGGAACACTCTGGAAGCACATCAGATATCAGATGCTGGATATCTTTCCTGATATGGGCTGGGTAATGTGTTCGGAATGAGAGAATGGCACATTTTTTGATGGAAATGAAAACTGTTAAACCTCCAGAGGGCTGAATTCAAAGACACCCTAAAAATCAAAGTGAACAAATGATGCCGCAGGTTTGTCAATTTGGCCCAAATTTCATTGCAGCAACTCAACTCCTCAGCAGTTTGTTTGGCCCCCATGTGCTCGTATGTATGACTGACAACATCGGGGCTCCAAATGAGACCTCAGACAGTGTCCTGGGGGATTTCCTCCCAGATCTGGACCAGGGCATTACTTAGCTCCTGGACCATCTGAGAGGCAATCTGGCAGCATCAGATGGACAGAAACATAATGCCCCAGAAGTGCTCTATTGGATTGTGGGGACCAGTCAGTGGTATCAATTCCTTCATCATCCAGGAACTGCCTGCTGACTCTCACCACGAGGCTGGGTGTTGTCGTGCACCAGGAGGAACCCAGGACCCACTGCACCAACGGAGGGTCTGAAAGTGGGCCCAAGCATTTCATCCCGATTTTGAGTAGCAGTCAAGGTTGTCTAGTCTGTAGTGGTCTGTGTCCTTCCAGGGATATGGCTCCTCAACAAGTTCTCAAGTTTTTTTTTTCTCAGTGTAATGGGATGGAAAAATCACCTTAAAAAGCCAGGGGTTCAAAAGTTGCTTAGGCTTCACTCCCACTGAAGCGTTTGCATTACAGGCTTATAAAGGGCCTTCTTTATCAGTCTAAATATACAAAAATCCCTGAGTGTTTCCTTTCACCTTGGTAATTTCTTGACTGTCCCTGAGCATTTTCTTTCACTGTGGAAATTTGTTGAAAGTCCATGAGCATTTCCTTTCAGTGTGGCAATTTGCTGACAGTCCCTGAGTGTTTAATTTGCAATGGTAAATTGTTGGCAGTCCCTGAGCATTTCCTTTCACCATGGTAATTTCTTCACGATCCAAGTGTTTTCTTTCACAGAGGTAATTTACTGACAGTCCTGTGCTTGGGACTCCGATGAGGGCGGTCGCATCTCCTCCACTCTCCCTTAGCGTGTTCTGTCTGTGAGGCTGCCAGCCCTGCTCCTCTGGAAAACGGCAAAATGGATCTGATCTAGTGGTCTCTGAACGCAATTGATACTATTTTTTCCACAAGACACTCGGGAGCGGAGGACCCGACCTGTCCTGCCGGGACACATGTGGCGGGTTATGTGATGGACAGCTGGCAGAGGTGTCAAGTCATGTGCCTGTACACGTTGTCTGTGGAGGACGTTGAAGATGTTTACTTATTTGGAGCTGTGATGACTGGGTTTCTGCTGTGTGGAACGGCCACAGCACTGGTCTACCAGAAAATTAAGAAGGTGGAGGTGGCAATAATCGGCCCGTCCAGGCTGCCCCACATGACTGATTCGATTGGAAGGGCAGTGTCAACTCAGTCGGTGGGTGTCAACCGCACGTTGGAATCCATCTCGGGGAGAATGGCTGCACTGGAAAACCGCTTTGATCGTCTGTAAGACCACATCTCTCCTCTATTCAGATGTATTGGGAGCCACTCTGAAGTTTCAGACTGTGAAATCTGCCAGGCGTCTGTTAATCTGGATATCTATTTGGTTTCCAAACACCAGCTGTCCTTCAAGGCCGCTGGGATAAAATCCTCCCCCCGAGAAACACTCCTGATAGCCTCGTCCTCGTCTCCTCCCCCCCATCCCCCCCTTCCTCCCTCCCTTCCCAGTCCTGAGATGTTGACTGTGGGACCTTGTGGACTGATTCAGGACTGGGATCCCCCCCAGGATGGACAGATAAGGCCTGTCGATGGCGCCTCACGTGCCTTCCGGGCTGTCTGTCTGGACACTGGGCCACTCTCTGCCCCTCCCTCCCTGCGGCAGGCCTCGTCCTCTCTCAAGCTGGTCTTGGCGGCGCGACTTACAGTTGCAGCGGCCTTCACCCACTTTACCTCAATTCGGATGACAGACTGCTTCAAGTTTAGTGCACATAAACAATGTCAAATGTATATGTGTTGTCTTTAATTTTGATGTGTGCCATTATTATGGTAAACAAGTAGTAATTGTGGATTAATTGCTGTATCTTGTCTGAGGTAATTGGAGTGTAAACATAATTGCCCTTTTTTGAGATCAATAAAGTTGTCTGAAGTCCCTGAGTGATTCCTTTCACCGTGATAATTTCTTGACTGTCCCTGAGCATTTCCTTTCACCGTGGTAATTTCTTGACTGTCCCTGAGCGTTTTCTTTCACCGTGGAAATTTGTTGACAGTCCCTGAGTGTTTCCTTTTGCCGTGGTCGTTTGTTGATGGTCCCTGCATGTTTCCTTTTGCCGTGGTAATTTGGTGGCAGTCCCTGAGCATTTCCTTTCACCATGGTAATTTGTTGACTGTCCCTGAGCGTTTCCTTTCACCCTGGTAATTTGTTGGCAGTCCCTGAGCATTTCCTTTCACCCTGGTAATTTGTTGACTGCCCCTGCACACTTCCTTTCACCGTGGTAATTTGTTGACAGTACCTGAGCATTTTCTTTCACCGTGGTAATTTGTTGACAGTCCTTGAGCGTTTTCTTTCACCATAGAAATTTGTTGACAGTCCTTGAGCATTTCCATTCACCGTGGTAATTTCTTCACAGACACTGAGCATTTCCATTCACCGTGGTAATTTGTTGATAGTCCTTGAGTGTTTCCTTTCACCGTGGTAATTTGTTGACAGTCCCTGAGTGTTTCCTTTCTATGTTGTAATTTACTGACGATCCTTGAGCGTTTCCTTTTGCCGTGGTCATTTGTTGAGGGTCCCTGCATGTTTCCTTTTGCCGTGGTAGTCTGTTGGCAGTCCCTGAGCATTTGCTTTCGCCATGGTAATTTGTTCACGATCCAAGTGTTTTCTGACAGTCCCTGCATGGTTCGTTTCATCATGGTAATTTGTTGACAGTCTCTGAGTATTTCCTTTTGCCGTGGTAATTTGTTGATAGTCCTTGAGTGTTTCCTTTCACCGTGGTAATTTGTTGACAGTCTCTGAGTGTTTCCTTTCAATGTTGTAATTTACTGACGATCCTTGAGCGTTTCCTTTTGCCGTGGTCTTTTGTTGATGGTCCCTGCACGTTTCCTTTCACCATGGTAATTTGGTGACGGTCCCGGCACACTTCCTTTCACCATGGTAATTTGTTGACAGTCCTTGAACATTTTCTTTCACCGTGGAAATTTGTTGACAGTCCTTGAACATTTTCCTTCACCGTGGAAATTTGTTGACAGTCCTTGAACATTTTCTTTCACCGTGGAAATTTGTTGACAGTCCTTGAGCGTTTCCATTCACCGTGGTAATTTGTTGACAGTCCTTGAACATTTTCCTTCACCATGGAAATTTGTTGACAGTCCTTGAACATTTTCTTTCACCGTGGAAATTTGTTGACAGTCCTTTAGCGTTTCCATTCACCGTGGTAATTTGTTGAATATCCTTGAGCGTTTCCTTTCACCGTGGAAATTTGTTGATAGTCCTTGAGCGTTTCCTTTCACCGTGGTAATTTGCTGACTGTCCTTGAGCGTTTCCTTTCACCATGGTAATTTGTTGATAGTCCTTGAGCGTTTCCTTTCACCATGGTAATTTGTTGACAGTCCCGGCACACTTCCTTTCACGTTGGTAATTTGTTGACAGTCCTTGAACATTTTCTTTCACTGTGGAAATTTTTTGACAGTCCTTGAACATTTTCTTTCACCGTGGAAATTTTTTGACAGTCCTTGAACATTTTCTTTCACCGTGGAAATTTGTTGAATATCCTTGAGCGTTTCCTTTCACCGTGGTAATTTGTTGACTGTCCTTGAACGTTTCCTTTTACCGTGGTAATTTGTTGAATATCCTTGAGCGTTTCCTTTCACCGTGGTAATTTGTTGATAGTCCTTGAGCGTTTCCTTTCACCGTGGTAATTTGTTGAATATCCTTGAGCGTTTCCTTTCACCGTGGTAATTTGTTGAATATCCTTGAGCGTTTCCTTTCACCGTGGTAATTTGTTGATAGTCCTTGAGCGTTTCCTTTCACCGTGGTAATGTTGACTGTCCTTGAGCGTTTCCTTTCACCGTGGTAATGTTGACTGTCCTTGAGCGTTTCCTTTCACCGTGGTAATTTGTTGAATATCCTTGAGCGTTTCCTTTTGCCGTGGTCTTTTGTTGATGGTCCCTGCACGTTTCCTTTCACCGTGGTAATTTGGTGACGGTCCCGGCACACTTCCTTTCACCATGGTAATTTGTTGACAGTCCTTGAACATTTTCTTTCACCGTGGAAATTTGTTGACAGTCCTTGAACATTTTCCTTCACCGTGGAAATTTGTTGACAGTCCTTGAACATTTTCTTTCACCGTGGAAATTTGTTGACAGTCCTTGAGCGTTTCCATTCACCGTGGTAATTTGTTGACTGTCCTTGAGCGTTTCCTTTCACCGTGGTAATTTGTTGACTGTCCTTGAAAATTTCCCTTTACCGTGGTAATTTCTTGAATATCCTTGAGCATTTCCTTTCACCGTGGAAATTTGTTAATAGTCCTTGAGCGTTTCCTTTCACCGTGGTAATTTGCTGACTGTCCTTGAGCGTTTCCTTTCACCGTGGTAATTTGTTGACTGTCCTTGAGCGTTTCCTTTCACCGTGGTAATTTGATGACAGTCCCGGCACACTTCCTTTCACGATGGTAATTTGTTGACAGTCCTTGAACATTTTCTTTCACTGTGGAAATTTTTTGACAGTCCTTGAACATTTTCTTTCACCGTGGAAATTTGTTGAATATCCTTGAGCGTTTCCTTTCACCGTGGTAATTTGTTGACTGTCCTTGAGCGTTTCCGTTCACCGTGGTAATTTGTTGACTGTCCTTGAGCGTTTCCTTTCACCGTGGTAATTTGTTGACTGTCCTTGAACGTTTCCTTTTACCGTGGTAATTTGTTGAATATCCTTGAGCGTTTCCTTTCACCGTGGTAATCTGTTGATAGTCCTTGAGCGTTTCCTTTCACCGTGGTAATGTTGACTGTCCTTGAGCGTTTCCTTTCACCGTGGTAATTTGTTGACTGTCCTTGAACGTTTCCTTTTACCGTGGTAATTTGTTGAATATCCTTGAGCGTTTCCTTTCACCGTGGTAATTTGTTGATAGTCCTTGAGCGTTTCCTTTCACCGTGGTAATGTTGACTGTCCTTGAGCGTTTCCTTTCACCGTAGTAATTTGATGATAGTCCTTGAGCGTTTCCTTTCACCGTGGTAATGTTGACTGTCCTTGAGCGTTTCCTTTCACCGTGGTAATTTGTTGATAGTCCTTGAGCGTTTCCTTTCACCGTGGTAATGCTGACTGTCCTTGAGCGTTTCCTTTCACCGTAGTAATTTGATGATAGTCCATGAGCTCTGGTGTAGCAGCCAGCTGCACATCAACATCAATGTAATTCATAAAGGATGCTTTAGGATAAAAGGATAAAGAGTGCTTTGTGCAGCAGCACGCTGAC
Organism: Thalassophryne amazonica; assembly: GCF_902500255.1. Classification (NCBI taxonomy): domain Eukaryota; kingdom Metazoa; phylum Chordata; class Actinopteri; order Batrachoidiformes; family Batrachoididae; genus Thalassophryne; species Thalassophryne amazonica. The sequence goes on from NC_047105.1 coordinate 149,164,174, forward strand.
ATCAGGGTGAATGTGAGGCATTATTTTAAAGAGCTTTGAGCATCTGATGCAGATGGAAAAGCGCTATATAAAGGCAGTCCATTTACCATTATTATATAATATTATTGTTGTAATGTTATCTGAGTGTGGGGTTTATTAGTTTTTGAGTTTGATTTTACCAATGTGTGTGCCTGCATGATGAGTGGGGCACCTGCTCTTGTCTCTGTGTGTGTGATGTTTGGTGCACCTGCTCTTGTCTCTGTGTGTGTGATGTTTGGTGCACTTGCTCTTGTCTGTGTGTGTGTGTGTGTGATGTTTGGTGCACCTGCTCTTGTCTCTGTGTGTGTGATGTTTGGTGCACTTGCTCTTGTCTGTGTGTGTGTGTGTGTGATGTCTGGTGCACCTGCTCTTGTCTCTGTGTGTGTGATGTTTGGTGCACCTGCTCTTGTCTCTGTGTGTGTGATGTTTGGTGCACCTGCTCTTGTCTCTGTGTGTGTGATGTTTGGTGCACCTGCTCTTGTATATGTGTGTGTGATGTTTGGTGCACTTGCTCTTGTCTCTGTGTGTGTGTGTGATGTTTGGTGCACTTGCTCTTGTCTCTGTCTGTGTGATGTTTGGTGCACTTGATCTTGTCTCTGTGTGTGTGTGTGTGTGTGTGTGTGTGTGTGATGTTTGGTGCACTTGCTCTTGTCTCTGTGTGTGTGATGTTTGGTGCACCTGCTCTTGTCTCTGTGTGTGTGATGTTTGGTGCACTTGCTCTTGTCTCTGTGTGTGTGATGTTTGGTGCACCTGCTCTTGTCTCTGTGTGTGTGATGTTTGGTGCACCTGCTCTTGTCTCTGTGTGTGTGATGTTTGGTGCACCTGCTCTTGTCTCTGTGTGTGTGATGTTTGGTGCACCTGCTCTTGTCTCTGTGTGTGTGATGTTTGGTGCACCTGCTCTTGTATATGTGTGTGTGATGTTTGGTGCACCTGCTCTTGTCTCTGTGTATGTGATGTTTGGTGCACTTGCTCTTGTCTGTGTGTGTGTGTGTGATGTTTGGTGCACTTGCTCTTGTCTCTGTGTGTGTGATGTTTGGTGCACTTGCTCTTGTCTCTGTGTGTGTGATGTTTGGTGCACCTGCTCTTGTCTCTGTGTGTGTGATGTTTGGTGCACCTGCTCTTGTCTCTGTGTGTGTGATGTTTGGTGCACCTGCTATTGTCTCTGTGTGTGTGATGTTTGGTGCACTTGCTCTTGTCTCTGTGTGTGTGTGTGTGTGTGATGTTTGGTGCACTTGCTCTTGTCTCTGTGTGTGTGATGTTTTGTGCACCTGCTCTTGTCTCTGTGTGTGTGATGTTTGGTGCACTTGCTCTTGTCTCTGTGTGTGTGTGATGTTTGGTGCACTTGCTCTTGTCTCTGTCTGTGTGATGTTTGGTGCACTTGCTCTTGTCTCTGTGTATGTGTGATGTTTGGTGCACTTGCTCTTGTCTCTGTGTGTGTGTGATGTTTGGTGCACTTGCTCTTGTCTCTGTGAGTGTGATGTTTGGTGCACCTGCTCTTGTCTCTGTGTGTGATGTTTGGTGCACTTGCTCTTGTCTCTGTGTGTGTGTGTGTGATGTTTGGTGCACTTGCTCTTGTCTCTGTGTGTGTGATGTTTGGTGCACTTGCTCTTGTCTCTGTGTGTGATGTTTGGTGCACTTGCTCTTGTCTCTGTGTGTGTGTGTGTGATGTCTGGTGCACTTGCTCTTGTCTCTGTGTGTGTGATGTTTGGTGCACCTGCTCTTGTCTCTGTGTGTGTGATGTTTGGTGCACTTGCTCTTGTCTCTGTGTGTGTGTGTGTGTGTGATGTTTGGTGCACTTGCTCTTGTCTCTGTGTGTGTGATGTTTTGTGCACCTGCTCTTGTCTCTGTGTGTGTGATGTTTGGTGCACTTGCTCTTGTCTCTGTGTGTGTGTGATGTTTGGTGCACTTGCTCTTGTCTCTGTGAGTGTGATGTTTGGTGCACCTGCTCTTGTCTCTGTGTGTGATGTTTGGTGCACTTGCTCTTGTCTCTGTGTGTGTGTGTGTGATGTTTGGTGCACTTGCTCTTGTCTCTGTGTGTGTGATGTTTGGTGCACTTGCTCTTGTCTCTGTGTGTGATGTTTGGTGCACTTGCTCTTGTATCTGTGTGTGTGTGTGTGTGTGTGTGAGTGATGTTTGGTGCACTTGCTCTTGTCTCTGTGTGTGTGATGTTTGGTGCACTTGCTCTTGTCTCTGTGTGTGTGTGTGTGTGATGTTTGGTGCACTTGCTCTTGTCTCTGTGTGTGTGAGTGATGTTTGGTGCACTTGCTCTTGTCTCTGTGTGTGTGATGTTTGGTGCACTTGCTCTTGTCTCTGTGTGTGTGATGTTTGGTGCACCTGCGCTTGTCTCTGTGTGTGTGATGTTTGGTGCACCTGCTCTTGTCTCTGTGTGTGTGATGTTTGGTGCACCTGCTCTTGTCTCTGTGTGTGTGATGTTTGGTGCACTTGCTCTTGTCTCTGTGTGTGTGTGTGTGAGATGTTTGGTGCACTTGCTCTTGTCTCTGTGTGTGTGATGTTTTGTGCACCTGCTCTTGTCTCTGTGTGTGTGATGTTTGGTGCACTTGCTCTTGTCTCTGTGTGTGTGTGATGTTTGGTGCACTTGCTCTTGTCTCTGTCTGTGTGATGTTTGGTGCACTTGCTCTTGTCTCTGTGTGTGTGATGTTTGGTGCACTTGCTCTTGTCTCTGTGTGAGATGTTTGGTGCACTTGCTCTTGTCTCTGTGTGTGTGATGTTTGGTGCACCTGCTCTTGTCTCTGTGTGTGTGATGTTTGGTGCACTTGCTCGTCTCTGTGTGTGTGATGTTTGGTGCACTTGCTCTTGTCTCTGTGTGTGTGATGTTTGGTGCACTTGCTCTTGTCTCTGTGAGTGTGATGTTTGGTGCACCTGCTCTTGTCTCTGTGTGTGTGATGTTTGGTGCACTTGCTCTTGTCTCTCTGTGTGTGATGTTTTGTGCACCTGCTCTTGTCTCTGTGTGTGTGATGTTTGGTGCACTTGCTCTTGTCTCTGTGTGTGTGTGTGATGTTTGGTGCACTTGCTCTTGTCTCTGTCTGTGTGATGTTTGGTGCACTTGATCTTGTCTCTGTGTGTGTGTGTGTGTGTGTGTGTGTGTGTGTGTGTGTGATGTTTGGTGCACTTGCTCTTGTCTCTGTGTGTGTGATGTTTGGTGCACCTGCTCTTGTCTCTGTGTGTGTGATGTTTGGTGCACTTGCTCTTGTCTCTGTGTGTGTGATGTTTGGTGCACCTGCTCTTGTCTCTGTGTGTGTGATGTTTGGTGCACCTGCTCTTGTCTCTGTGTATGTGATGTTTGGTGCACTTGCTCTTGTCTCTGTGTGTGTGATGTTTGGTGCACCTGCTCTTGTCTCTGTGTGTGTGTGATGTTTGGTGCACCTGCTCTTGTCTCTGTGTGTGTGATGTTTGGTGTACCTGCTCTTGTCTCTGTGTGTGTGATGTTTGGTGCACTTGCTCTTGTCTCTGTGTGTGTGATGTTTGGTGCACCTGCTCTTGTCTCTGTGTGTGTGTGATGTTTGGTGCACTTGCTCTTGTCTCTGTGTGTGTGTGTGTGTGTGATGTTTGGTGCACTTGCTCTTGTCTCTGTGTGTGTGATGTTTTGTGCACCTGCTCTTGTCTCTGTGTGTGTGATGGTTGGTGCACTTGCTCTTGTCTCTGTGTGTGTGATGTTTTGTGCACCTGCTCTTGTCTCTGTGTGTGTGATGTTTGGTGCACTAGCTCTTGTCTCTGTCTGTGTGATGTTTGGTGCACTTGCTCTTGTCTCTGTGTGTGTGTGTGTGTGTGTGTGTGTGTGTGTGTGTGTGTGTGTGTGTGTGTGTGTGTGTGTGTGTGTGTGTGTGTGTGTGTGTGATGTTTGGTGCACTTGCTCTTGTCTCTGTGTGTGTGATGTTTGGTGCACTTGCTCTTGTCTCTGTGTGTGTGATGTTTGGTGCACTTGCTCTTGTCTCTGTGTGTGTGTGTGTGTGATGTTTGGTGCACTTGCTCTTGTCTCTGTGTGTGTGATGTTTGGTGCACTTGCTCTTGTCTCTGTGTGTGTGTCTGTGTGTGTGTGAGATGTTTGGTGCACTTGCTCTTGTCTCTATGTGTGTGATGTTTGGTGCACCTGCTCTTGTCTCTGTGTGTGTGATGTTTGGTGCACTTGCTCTTGTCTCTGTCTGTGCGATGTTTGGTGCACCTGCTCTTGTCTCTGTGTGTGTGATGTTTGGTGCACCTGCTCTTGTCTCTGTGTGTGTGATATTTGGTGCACTTGCTCTTGTCTCTGTCTGTGCGATGTTTGGTGCACCTGCTCTTGTCTCTGTGTGTGTGATGTTTGGTGCACCTGCTCTTGTCTCTGTGTGTGATGTTTGTGGCACCTGCTCTTGTCTCTGTGTGTGTGATGTTTGGTGCACTTGCTCTTGTCTCTGTGTGTGTGATGTTTGGTGCACCTGATCTTGTCTCTGTGTGTGTGATATTTGGTGCACTTGCTCTTGTCTCTGTCTGTGCGATGTTTGGTGCACCTGCTCTTGTCTCTGTGTGTGTGATGTTTGGTGCACCTGCTCTTGTCTCTGTGTGTGTGATATTTGGTGCACTTGCTCTTGTCTCTGTCTGTGCGATGTTTGGTGCACCTGCTCTTGTCTCTGTGTGTGTGATGTTTGGTGCACCTGCTCTTGTCTCTGTGTGTGATGTTTGTGGCACCTGCTCTTGTCTCTGTGTGTGTGATGTTTGGTGCACTTGCTCTTGTCTCTGTGTGTGTGATGTTTGGTGCACCTGATCTTGTCTCTGTGTGTGTGATGTTTGGTGCACTTGCTCTTGTCTCTGTCTGTGTGATGTTTGGTGCACTTGCTCTTGTCTCTGTGTGTGTGTGTGTGTGTGTGTGTGTGTGTGTGATGTTTGGTGCACTTGCTCTTGTCTGTGTGTGTGATGTTTGGTGCACCTGCTCTTGTCTCTGTGTGTGTGATGTTTGGTGAACCTGCTCTTGTCTTTGTGTGTGTGATGTTTGGTGCACCTGCTCTTGTCTTTGTGTGTGTGATGTTTGGTGCACCTGCTCTTGTCTCTGTGTGTGATTTTTGGTGCACTTGCTCTTGTCTCTGTGTGTGTGATGTTTGGTGCACTTGCTCTTGTCTCTGTGTGTGTGTGATGTTTGGTGCACCTGCTCTTGTCTCTGTGTGTGATGTTTAGTGCACCTGCTCTTGTCTCTGTGTGTGTGATGTTTGGTGCACTTGCTCTTGTCTCTGTGTGTGTGATGTTTGGTGCACCTGCTCTTATCTCTGTGTGTGTGATGTTTGGTGCACTTGCTCTTGTCTCTGTGTGTGTGTGTGTGTGTGTGATATTTGGTGCACTTGCTCTTGTCTCGTGTGTGTGTGATGTTTGGTGCACCTGCTCTTGTCTCTGTGTGTGTGATGTTTGGTGCACTTGCTCTTGTCTGTGTGTGTGTGTGATGTTTGGTGCACTTGCTCTTGTCTCTGTGTGTGATGTTTGGTGCACTTGCTCTTGTCTCTGTGTGTGTGTGTGTGTGATGTTTGGTGCACTTGCTCTTGTCTCTGTGTGTGTGATGTTTGGTGCACTTGCTCTTGTCTCTGTGTGTGTGATGTTTGGTGCACTTGCTCTTGTCTCTGTGTGTGTGTGTGTGTGTGTGATGTTTGGTGCACTTGCTCTTGTCTCTGTGTGTGTGATGTTTGGTGCACTTGCTCTTGACTCTGTGTGTGTGTGATGTTTGGTGCACTTGCTCTTGTCTCTGTGTGTGATGTTTGGTGCACTTGCTCTTGTTTCTGTGTGTGTGATGTTTGGTGCACTTGCTCTTGTCTCTGTGTGTGTGATGTTTGGTGCACTTGCTCTTGTCTGTGTGTGTGATGTTTGGTGCACCTGCTCTTGTCTCTGTGTGTGTGATGTTTGGTGCACCTGCTCTTGTCTCTGTGTGTGTGATGTTTGGTGCACCTGCTCTTGTCTCTGTGTGTGTGATGTTTGGTGCACCTGCTCTTGTCTCTGTGTGTGTGATGTTTGGTGCACCTGCTCTTGTCTTTGTGTGTGTGATGTTTGGTGCACCTGCTCTTGTCTCTGTGTGTGTGATGTTTGGTGCACCTGCTCTTGTCTTTGTGTGTGTGATGTTTGGTGCACCTGCTCTTGTCTCTGTGTGTGATGTTTGGTGCACCTGCTCTTGTCTCTGTGTGTGATGTTTGGTGCACTTGCTCTTGTCTCTGTGTGTGTGATGTTTGGTGCACCTGCTCTTGTCTCTGTGTGTGATGTTTGGTGCACTTGCTCTTGTCTCTGTGTGTGTGTGATGTTTGGTGCACCTGCTCTTGTCTCTGTGTGTGATGTTTGGTGCACCTGCTCTTGTCTCTGTGTGTGTGATGTTTGGTGCACTTGCTCTTGTCTCTGTGTGTGTGATGTTTGGTGCACCTGCTCTTGTCTCTGTGTGTGTGATGTTTGGTGCACTTGCTCTTGTCTCTGTGTGTGTGTGTGTGTGTGTGTGTGTGTGTGTGTGTGTGTGTGTGTGTGTGTGTGTGTGTGTGTGTGTGTGTGTGTGTGATATTTGGTGCACTTGCTCTTGTCTCGTGTGTGTGTGATGTTTGGTGCACCTGCTCTTGTCTCTGTGTGTGTGATGTTTGGTGCACTTGCTCTTGTCTGTGTGTGTGTGTGATGTTTGGTGCACTTGCTCTTGTCTCTGTGTGTGATGTTTGGTGCACTTGCTCTTGTCTGTGTGTGTGTGTGATGTTTGGTGCACTTGCTCTTGTCTCTGTGTGTGATGTTTGGTGCACTTGCTCTTGTCTCTGTGTGTGATGTTTGGTGCACTTGCTCTTGTCTCTGTGTGTGTGATGTTTGGTGCACTTGCTCTTGACTCTGTGTGTGTGTGTGTGTGTGTGTGTGTGATGTTTGGTGCACTTGCTCTTGTCTCTGTGTGTGTGATGTTTGGTGCACCTGCTCTTGTCTCTGTGTGTGTGTGTGTGTGTGATGTTTGGTGCACTTGCTCTTGTCTCTCTGTGTGTGTGATGTTTGGTGCACTTGCTCTTGTCTCTGTGTGTGTGTGTGTGTGTGTGTGTGTGTGTGTGTGTGTGTGTGTGTGTGTGTGTGTGTGTGTGTGTGTGTGTGTGTGTGTGTGTGTGTGTGTGTGTGTGTGAGATGTTTGGTGCACTTGCTCTTGTCTCTGTGTGTGTGATGTTTGGTGCACCTGCTCTTGTCTCTGTGTGTGTGATGTTTGGTGCACTTGCTCTTGTCTCTGTGTGTGTGATGTTTGGTGCACTTGCTCTTGTCTCTGTGTGTGTGATGTTTGGTGCACCTGCTCTTGTCTCTGTGTGTGTGATGTTTGGTGCACTTGCTCTTGTCTCTGTGTGTGTGATGTTTGGTGCACCTGCTCTTGTCTCTGTGTGTGTGATGTTTGGTGCACTTGCTCTTGTCTCTGTGTGTGTGATGTTTGGTGCACTTGCTCTTGTCTCTGTGTGTGTGATGTTTGGTGCACCTGCTCTTGTCTCTGTGTGTGTGATGTTTGGTGCACTTGCTCTTGTCTCTGTGTGTGTGATGTTTGGTGCACCTGCTCTTGTCTCTGTGCGTTTGATGTTTGGTGCACTTGCTCTTGTCTCTGTGTGTGTGATGTTTGGTGCACTTGCTCTTGTCTCTGTGTGTGTGTGATGTTTGGTGCACTTGCTCTTGTCTCTGTGTGTGTGATGCTTGGTGCACTTGCTCTTGTCTCTGTGTGTGTGATGTTTGGTGCACTTGCTCTTGTCTCTGTGTGTGTGATGTTTGGTGCACTTGCTCTTGTCTCTGTGTGTGTGATGTTTGGTGCACTTGCTCTTGTCTCTGTGTGTGTGTGATGTTTGGTGCACTTGCTCTTGTCTCTGTGTGTGTGATGCTTGGTGCACTTGCTCTTGTCTCTGTGTGTGTGATGTTTGGTGCACTTGCTCTTGTCTCTGTGTATGTGATGTTTGGTGCACTTGCTCTTGTCTCTGTGTGTGTGATGTTTGGTGCACTTGCTCTTGTCTCTGTGTGTGTGATGTTTGGTGCACTTGCTCTTGTCTGTGTGTGTGATGTTTGGTGCACTTGCTCTTGTCTGTGTGTGTGTGATGTTTGGTGCACTTGCTCTTGTCTCTGTGTGTGATGTTTGGTGCACTTGCTCTTGTCTGTGTGTGTGTGTGATGTTTGGTGCACTTGCTCTTGTCTCTGTGTGTGATGTTTGGTGCACTTGCTCTTGTCTCTGTGTGTGTGTGATGTTTGGTGCACTTGCTCTTGTCTCTGTGTGTGTGATGTTTGGTGCACTTGCTCTTGTCTCTGTGTGTGTGATGTTTGGTGCACTTGCTCTTGTCTCTGTGTGTGTGTGATGTTTGGTGCACTTGCTCTTGTCTCTGTGTGTGTGTGTGTGTGTGTGATGTTTGGTGCACTTGCTCTTGTCTCTGTGTGTGTGATGCTTGGTGCACTTGCTCTTGTCTCTGTGTGTGTGATGTTTGGTGCACTTGCTCTTGACTCTGTGTGTGTGTGTGTGTGTGTGATGTTTGGTGCACTTGCTCTTGTCTCTGTGTGTGTGATGTTTGGTGCACCTGCTCTTGTCTCTGTGTGTGTGTGTGTGTGATGTTTGGTGCACTTGCTCTTGTCTCTCTGTGTGTGTGATGTTTGGTGCACTTGCTCTTGTCTCTGTGTGTGTGTGTGTGTGTGTGTGTGAGATGTTTGGTGCACTTGCTCTTGTCTCTGTGTGTGTGATGTTTGGTGCACCTGCTCTTGTCTCTGTGTGTGTGATGTTTGGTGCACTTGCTCGTCTCTGTGTGTGTGATGTTTGGTGCACTTGCTCTTGTCTCTGTGTGTGTGATGTTTGGTGCACCTGCTCTTGTCTCTGTGTGTGTGATGTTTGGTGCACTTGCTCTTGTCTCTGTGTGTGTGATGTTTGGTGCACCTGCTCTTGTCTCTGTGTGTGTGATGTTTGGTGCACTTGCTCTTGTCTCTGTGTGTGTGTGTGTGTGTGTGTGTGTGCGATGTTTGGTGCACTTGCTCTTGTCTCTGTGTGTGTGATGCTTGGTGCACTTGCTCTTGTCTCTGTGTGTGTGATGTTTGGTGCACTTGCTCTTGACTCTGTGTGTGTGTGTGTGTGTGATGTTTGGTGCACTTGCTCTTGTCTCTGTGTGTGTGATGTTTGGTGCACCTGCTCTTGTCTCTGTGTGTGTGATGTTTGGTGCACTTGCTCTTGTCTCTCTGTGTGTGTGATGTTTGGTGCACTTGCTCTTGTCTGTGTGTGTGTGTGAGATGTTTGGTGCACTTGCTCTTGTCTCTGTGTGTGTGATGTTTGGTGCACCTGCTCTTGTCTCTGTGTGTGTGATGTTTGGTGCACTTGCTCGTCTCTGTGTGTGTGATGTTTGGTGCACTTGCTCTTGTCTCTGTGTGTGTGATGTTTGGTGCACTTGCTCTTGTCTCTGTGTGTGTGATGTTTGGTGCACCTGCTCTTGTCTCTGTGTGTGTGATGTTTGGTGCACTTGCTCGTCTCTGTGTGTGTGATGTTTGGTGCACCTGCTCTTGTCTCTGTGTGTGTGATGTTTGGTGCACTTGCTCTTGTCTCTGTGTGTGTGTGTGTGTGATGTGAATAATCAGGTCCCATCGTATCTTAGGGACCTCGTAGTACCATATCACCCCAATAGAGCGCTTCGCTCTCAGACTGCAGGCTTACTTGTAGTTCCTAGGGTTTGTAAGAGTAGAATGGGAGGCAGAACCTTCAGCTTTCGGGCTCCTCTCCTGTGGAACCAGCTCCCAATTCAGATCAGGGAGACAGACACCCTCTCTACTTTTAAGATTAGGCTTAAAACTTTCCTTTTTGCTAAAGCTTATAGTTAGGGCTGGATCAGGTGACCCTGAACCATCCCTTAGTTATGCTGCTATAGACTTAGACTGCTGGGGGGTTCCCATGATGCACTGTTTCTTTCTCTTTTTGCTCTGTATGCACCACTCTGCATTTAATCATTAGTGATCGATCTCTGCTCCCCTCCACAGCATGTCTTTTTCCTGGTTCTCTCCCTCAGCCCCAACCAGTCCCAGCAGAAGACTGCCCCTCCCTGAGCCTGGTTCTGCTGGAGGTTTCTTCCTGTTAAAAGGGAGTTTTTCCTTCCCACTGTAGCCAAGTGCTTGCTCACAGGGGGTCGTTTGACCGTTGGGGTTTTACATAATTATTGTATGGCTTTTGCCTTACAATATAAAGCGCCTTGGGGCAACTGTTTGTTGTGATTTGGCGCTATATAAAAAAAAATTGATTGATTGATTGATTGATGTTTGGTGCAGTTGCGCTTGTCTCTGTCTGTGTGATGTTTGGTGCACCTGCTCTTGTCTCTGTCTGTGTGATGTTTGGTGCACCTGCTCTTGTCTCTGTGTGTGTGATGTTTGGTGCACCTGCTCTTGTCTCTGTGTGTGTGATGTTTGGTGCACTTGCTCTTGTCTCTGTCTGTGTGATGTTTGGTGCACCTGCTCTTGTCTCTGTGTGTGTGATGTTTGGTGCACCTGCTCTTGTCTCTGTGTGTGATGTTTGGTGCACCTGCTCTTGTCTCTGTGTGTGATGTTTGGTGCACTTGCTCTTGTTTCTGTGTGTGTGATGTTTGGTGCACTTGCTCTTGTCTCTGTGTGTGATGTTTGGTGCACCTGCTCTTGTCTCTGTGTGTGATGTTTGGTGCACTTGCTCTTGTCTCTGTGTGTGTGATGTTTGGTGCACTTGCTCTTGTCTCTGTGTGTGATGTTTGGTGCACTTGCTCTTGTCTCTGTGTGTGTGATGTTTGGTGCACTTGCTCTTGTCTCTGTGTGTGTGATGTTTGGTGCACTTGCTCTTGTCTCTGTGTGTGTGTGTGTGTGTGTGATATTTGGTGCACTTGCTCTTGTCTCTTGTGTGTGTGATGTTTGGTGCACCTGCTCTTGTCTCTGTGTGTGTGATGTTTGGTGCACTTGCTCTTGTCTCTGTGTGTGTGATGTTTGGTGCACCTGCTCTTGTCTCTGTGTGTGTGATGTTTGGTGCACCTGCTCTTGTCTCTGTGTGTGTGATGTTTGGTGCACTTGCTCTTGTTTCTGTGTGTGTGATGTTTGGTGCACTTGCTCTTGTCTCTGTGTGTGATGTTTGGTGCACTTGCTCTTGTCTCTGTGTGTGTGATGTTTGGTGCACCTGCTCTTGTCTCTGTGTGTGTGATGTTTGGTGCACTTGCTCTTGTCTCTGTGTGTGTGATGTTTGGTGCACTTGCTCTTGTTTCTGTGTGTGTGATGTTTGGTGCACTTGCTCTTGTCTCTGTGTGTGATGTTTGGTGCACCTGCTCTTGTCTCTGTGTGTGATGTTTGGTGCACTTGCTCTTGTCTCTGTGTGTGTGATGTTTGGTGCACTTGCTCTTGTCTCTGTGTGTGTGATGTTTGGTGCACTTGCTCTTGTCTCTGTGTGTGATGTTTGGTGCACTTGCTCTTGTCTCTGTGTGTGTGATGTTTGGTGCACTTGCTCTTGTCTCTGTGTGTGTGATGTTTGGTGCACCTGCTCTTGTCTCTGTGTGTGTGATGTTTGGTGCACCTGCTCTTGTCTCTGTGTGTGTGATGTTTGGTGCACCTGCTCTTGTCTCTGTGTGTGAGATGTTTGGTGCACCTGCTCTTGTCTCTGTGTGTGATGTTTGGTGCACCTGCTCTTGTCTCTGTGTGTGTGATGTTTGGTGCACCTGCTCTTGTCTCTGTGTGTGTGATGTTTGGTGCACCTGCTCTTGTCTCTGTGTGATGTTTGGTGCACTTTCTCTTGTCTCTGTGTGTGATGTTTGGTGCACCTGCTCTTGTCTCTGTGTGTGATGTTTGGTGCACCTGCTCTTGTCTCTGTGTGTGATGTTTGGTGCACCTGCTCTTGTCTCTGTGTGTGATGTTTGGTGCACTTGCTCTTGTCTCTGTGTGTGATGTTTGGTGCACTTGCTCTTGTCTCTGTGTGTGATGTTTGGTGCACTTGCTCTTGTCTCTGTGTCTGTGATGTCCTTCAATCAAATCTGACAGAAATTGAATCATTTTGGTGGTCTCTCCTTTTTGATGAATAACTGCTGCAACACCAGCGTTAAGGTTTTCGGTGACTCTTCCCATCATGTTGGCTGGTATGCGCCTGAATTCCCTTCATATGTTGTCCTTCACAGCTGCCGGGGTCTGGTGATTGTTGAGGTAGATCCTTTCAGAGAAAGTAGCCGGGTGACTTGAGATCATGGGAGCGGGATGGCCAAGAGACGTCAGTGTGTCATGAAAAGAGTCCATCACCAGGGAATATTGGTGGAGGAATTCAAAGATTTGTCTGAGCAGTGGGGTGGTGCACCATCTTGTTGGCAGATAACTGTGTTCAGATTCACCCCCCCCTTAGTGCCGGAAGTAACTTGGTCTGTATGAGTGGTATGCATCAGTCAATGTCCACTGTCACCCGACTCTCATTCTCGTCCTCAAAGAAGTACGACCCAATGATGCCATTTTGGCTTCTGGCACACCACACAGTCCTCCCGGCTAAGTGGGCGATAGGTAAGTTCACAATGCTGAGCCTGAGCCCCAAACCGTGTGTTCTGTTTATTGATGAGCCACTCAGGTGGCAGTGAGCCTCATCGCTGAAGAAAATCACATCCAACAAGCCAGCGTCATGTTCAATCCTCTGACTAATATCCTGACAAAGTGTGAGTTGTAATCAGTCTGCCTCGGTGAAATTTGTATTCTGTAAGGAAACAACTTAACTTCATTGTGGAGGATCCTCAAAACTAATGATCTCCAAAACACCAACTTCTTGTCAGAGGCAGCATGCTGATTTTCTCAGGGAATCCTCAAGCTGCTCCTGCAAAGTCTGAAAGTTGTTTGGAGTTCTGGCTGAAAGAGGTCAACCCCTGTGACCTTTATTGGCATTTGCTACACTTCCAGTCTCCAGTTGAAATTTGACCACCAAGGATTCAGTCATCCTTCGAGCAGATACTCTATTCCTGCCAAAATCTCTCCTGCACTGCCTTTGTGTTTTTGTGACAAAGTCGATGTTAATGATTTTTATCTGGTGCTGCTTCTGACATTGTCCAGTTTGAGCCATACTGATGTCAAACGAACCTCCCAGGCCTGCCGCCTTCACCACCTGAATATATACGTAAAAATGTTGTAAATATGTAAATGTTGTCATGTGTGAGGTGCTTTTTTTGGACCGCCCTGTAAATGGTTTTAGTCTGATGTGAGTGGATTCAGTGGAGACCTGTCCGGGCTGCCAGTGGACTTCGAGGTTACCTGGGGCCACTTGCTGAGTGTTGGACGGTTCTTTTCATGGAAGAGGTTGAGCAGCTGGTTCTTCTGATCCAGGGCCATCATCTTACTAACTGCCTCATTGTCCTTCGTCTCCTGCTCCAACATCTACACACACAGAGAGGACACGCTGACAAGTGGAACAAGTGGCACAAATGAAGTCCCGTTTGCTTTAGTACGACGTCAGTAGCTATGTACTTTCACATTTTCTGTTAAAGTCTTCATGTCCTCATTCAGCCAACGGAAACAACACAGAAACTTTCTAAACCTGCAGAAACACATTAACAATGCAGGACAATCAGGACCTCCTCAATGTGATTTTTTTGCCCATAATGATCTATGAATATCTTGATGTTTTGAATATCATACTGAAAACATCACCCGAACTGCATTCTTCCACCTCTGCAACATTTCCAGACTCCGCCCATCCCTGTCTCAATCCAGCACTGAAATTCTGGTTCACTCCCTTGTCACATCCCCCATTGATGACTGAAACGCCCTCCTCACTGGACTCCCCAACAAACACACTGACAGACTGCAACCCAAACCAGATCATCATCCGCACCAGACTGTCACCCGCACCATATCGTCATCTGCACCAGACCGTCACTCGCACCAGACCGTCACCCGCACCAGATTGTCACCACACCAGATCATCACCCGCACCAGACCGTCACCTGCACCAGATCGTCACCGCACCAGATCGTCAATCGCACCAGACCGTCAATTGCACCAGATCGTCACCTGCACCAGACCGTCACCGCGCCAGATCGACACCGCACCAGATCACCAGCTCATCACCGCACCAGATTGTCACCCACACCAGCTCGTCACCGCACCAGACCGTCACCCGCACCAGACGTCACCCGCACCAGATTGTCACCGCACCAGATCACCAGACCGTCACCCGCACCAGATCGTCATCTGCACCAGACCGTCACCTGCACCAGACCGTCACCCGCACCATATCGTCATCTGCACCAGACCGTCACCCGCACCATATCGTCATCCGCACCAGACCGTCACCCGCACCAGATCGTCACCACACCAGATCGTCACCCGCACCAGACCGTCACCTGCACCAGATCGTCACCGCACCAGATCACCAGACCGTCACCCGCACCAGACCGTCACCCGCTCCAGATCGTCATCTGCACCAGACCGTCACCGAGACCAGATCGTCATCTGCACCAGACGTCACCCACACCAGATCGTCACCGCACCAGATTGTCACCGCACCAGATCACCAGACCGTCACCCGCACCAGACCGTCATCTGCACCAGACCGTCATCTGCACCAGACCGTCACCCGCACCATATCGTCATCTGCACCAGACCGTCACCCGCACCAGATTGTCACCACACCAGATCACCAGATCGTCAACCGCACGAGACCGTCACCTGCACCAGATCGTCACCGCACCAGATCACCAGACCGTCACCCGCACCAGATCGTCATCTGCACCAGACCATCATCTGCACCAGACCGTCACCCGCACCATATCGTCATCTGCACCAGACCGTCACCCGCACCATATCGTCATCTGCACCAGACCGTCACCCGCACCATATCGTCATCTGCACCAGACCGTCACTCGCACCAGACCGTCACCCGCACCAGATCGTCAATCGCACCAGATCGTCACCCGCACCAGACCGACACCCGCGTCAGACTGTCATCCGCACCAGACCGTCACCCGCACCAGACGGTCACCGCACCAGATTGTCACCGCACCAGATCACCAGATCGTCACCGCACCAGATCGTCACCCACACCAGCTCGTCACCGCACCAGACGTCACCCGCACCAGACCGTAGCCGCACCAGATTGTCACCCGCACCATATCGTCATCTGCACCAGACCGTCACCTGCACCAGACCGTCACTCGCACCAGACCATCACCCGCACCAGATTGTCACCACACCAGATCACCAGACCGTCACTCGCACCAGACCATCACCCGCACCAGATTGTCACCACACCAGATCACCAGATCGTCACCCGCACCAGACCGTCACCTGCACCAGATCGTCAATCGCACCAGACCGTCACCCGCACCAGACCGTCACCCGCACCAGACCGTCACCCGCACCAGACCGTCAATCGCATCAGACTGGCATCCGCACCAGACCGTCACCCGCACTAGACCGTCACCGCACCAGATCACAAGATCTTCACCGCACCAGATCGTCACCCACACCAGCTCGTCACCGCACCAGACATCACCCGCACCAGACCGTCACCGCACCAGATTGTCACCACACCAGATCATCACCCGCACCAGACCGTCATCCGCACCAGACTGTCACCGCACCACATTGTCACCCGCACCAGACCGTCACTGCACCAGACCGTTACCCGCACCATATCGTCATCTGCACCAGACCGTCACCCGCACCATATCGTCATCTGCACAGACCGTCACCCGCACCATATCGTCATCTGCACCAGACCGTCACCCGCACCAGACCGTCACCCGCACCAGATTGTCACCACACCAGATCACCAGATCGTCACCCGCACCAGACCGTCACCTGCACCAGATCGTCAATCGCACCAGATCGTCACCCGCACCAGACCGTCACCGCACCAGATTGTCACCGCACCAGACCGTCACCGCACCAGATCGTCACCGCACCAGATCGTCACCGCACCAGATCGTCACCCACACCAGCTCGTCACCCGCACCAGACCGTCACCGTACCAGACGTCACCCGCACCAGACCGTCACCGCACCAGATTGTCACCGCACCAGACTGTCACCGCACCAGATCACCAGATCGTCACCCACACCAGCTCGTCACCCGCACCAGACCGTCACCGCACCAGACGTCACCTGCACCAGACCGTCACTGCACCAGACCGTCACCCGCACCATATCGTCATCTGCACCAGACCGTCACCCGCACCATATCATTATCTGCACCAGACCGTCACCCGCACCATATCGTCATCTGCACCAGACTGTCACCCGCACCAGATTGTCACCACACCAGATCACCAGACCGTCACCTGCACCAGACTGTCACCCGCACCAGACCGTCACCGCACCAGATCGTCACCGCACCAGATCGTCACCGCACCACCGGCCCAGGCTTCAGCTGCGGCCATCTATCACCGGGCCCAGGCTTCAGCTGCGGCCATCTATCACCGGGCCCAGGCTTCAGCTACGGCCATCTACCACCGGGCCCAGGCTTCAGCTGCGGCCATCTACCACCGGGCCCAGGCTTCAGCTGCGGCCATCTACCACCGGGCCCAGGCTTCAGCTGCGGCCATCTATTACCGGGCCAAGGCTTCAGCTATGGCCATCTACCACCGGGCCCAGGCTTCAGCTACGGCCATCTACCACCGGGACCAGGCTTCAGCTGCGGCCATCTATCACCGGGCCCAGGCTTCAGCTGCGGCCATCTATCACCGGGCCCAGGCTTCAGCTGCAGCCATCTACTACCAGACGCAGCAGCAGTTAGCATCAGGACTAGCTCCTCGACATCAGATGCTGCAGTATCTGAATGAAAGTTTAGGTAAAAAATATTAATCATTTTGTTAATTGTTCATTATGCAAACAAAAAGGCTGTAAGTGGAGAAGATCTGGAAGAGATTAGACTGTTGTTGAATTTCATGTTGATGGAACTCAGCGGTGTGGTCAAACAACAGAACGAACTGCTCGGTCTATTAAAGGAGGTTCGTGAACTCAGGAAAATGATGCAGGCGAATGACACCAAAATCAGACGACTGGAAAAACGAGTGGATGAACTATATACAATATACCAGGATGGAGGATGTCATTTTAACAGGACTGAACACCAAACATCGGTCATATATGAGGGCAGAAGTGTGGATTATAATTATTATATGACAATCTAACATTTGAAAATCTAATTCAACCCAAACTGAACCTAGCCCTAAAATAACATAACACTAACTGAATGTAACTTTAAATTAATCTAGCAAGAACCAAACCCAAAGATAATCCAGTTTAACCCAAGCCGAATCAAACCCTAAAATACAAACCCAATTCTAATGAAGTTGGGACATTGTGTAAAATGTGAATAAAAACAGAATCCAATGATTTTCAAATCCTCTTCAACCTATATTCAATTGAATACACCACAAAGACAAGATATTTAATGTTCAAACTGATAAACTTTATTGTTTTTGTGCAAATATTTACTCATTTTGAAATGGATGCCTGCAACAGGTTTCAAAAAAGCTGGGACAGTGGTATGTTTCCCACTGTGTTACATCACCTTTCCTTCTAACAACACTCAATAAGTGTTTGGGAACTGAGGACACGAATTGTTGAAGCTTTGTAGGTGGAATTCTTTCCTATTCTTGCTTGATATACGACACGACGTCCATGATTTCCAAAAACAATTTGAAATGTGGACTCATCAGACCACAGCACACTTTTCCACTTTGTGTCCGTCCATTTCAAATGAGCTCGGGCCCAGAGAAGGCGGCGGCGTTTCTGGGTGTTGTTGATGTTTGGCTTTCACTTTGCATGGTAGAGTTTTAACTTGCACCTGTAGATGTAGCGACGAACTGTGTTAACTGACAATGATTTTCTGAAGTGTTCCTGAGCCCACGTGGTAATATCAGTTATCAAGTTGTTTTACCAATAAATATGGCTTTATACATCCTGAAGAAAACCATACAGGCCTCAGGGTGTATGGTTTTCTGAAGGGTGTATAAAGCCATATTTATTGGTAAAACAACTTGATAACGATTTTATCATATACCTATAAATGATAAATGCACGCAGAACACAATGCGCGTGCTCTCCCTTTGCTCACTGCCTCCGGGGGTACAGATGCAGGACCAGCAAAGAATCCAACTCATGGCCACGGAGCTCTGCGGCTGTGGTTACCGAGACCACGCAGCGGGTGCTGCGCATCAAAACAGTGAGCGTAGTCTCTGGACCTGTTGCTGCATGCAGCTCGGCACAGCAGACAGGGGGGCAGTGTGAGTGGCCCGCTGCGGTGCTTACCGAGCCCGCAGACTCAGTAAGCGCATCGGAGGCAGTGACAGCAATCACAGTGATGCCGACCGGTGTCACATACAATTCTTTCCGCCTCGCTTAGGAAACAGCGCTTGGAGCTTGAGGTGGATGGATGATGAAAGAAGCAAAACACCTTCGCAATTTATGTCAATATTTTGATCAATCAATCAATTTTATTTATATAGCGCCAAATCACAACAAACAGTTGCCCCAAGGCGCTTTATATTGTAAGGCAAGGCCATACACTAATTACAGAAAAACCCCAACGGTCAAAACGACCCCCTGTGAGCAAGCACTTGGCTACAGTGGGAAGGAAAAACTCCCTTTTAACAGGAAGAAACCTCCAGCAGAACCAGGCTCAGGGAGGGGCAGTCTTCTGCTGAGACTGGTTGGGGCTGAGGGAGAGAACCAGGAAAAAGACATGCTGTGGAGGGGAGCAGAGATCGATCACTAATGATTAAATGCAGAGTGGTGCATACAGAGCAAAAAGAGAAAGAAACACTCAGTGCATCATGGGAACCCCCCAGCAGTCTACGTCTATAGCAGCATAACTAAGGGATGGTTCAGGGTCACCTGATCCAGCCCTAACTATAAGCTTTAGCAAAAAGGAAAGTTTTAAGCCTAATCTTAAAAGTAGAGAGGGTGTCTGTCTCCCTGATCTGAATTGGGAGCTGGTTCCACAGGAGAGGAGCCTGAAAGCTGAAGGCTCTGCCTCCCATTCTACTCTTACAAACCCTAGGAACTACAAGTAAGCCTGCAGTCTGAGAGCGAAGCGCTCTATTGGGGTGATATGGTACTACGAGGTCCCTAAGATAAGATGGGATCTGATTATTCAAAACCTTATAAGTAAGAAGAAGAATTTTAAATTCTATTCTAGAATTAACAGGAAGCCAATGAAGAGAGGCCAATATGGGTGAGATATGCTCTCTCCTTCTAGTCCCCGTCAGTACTCTAGCTGCAGCATTTTGAATTAACTGAAGGCTTTTCAGGGAACTTTTAGGACAACCTGATAATAATGAATTACAATAGTCCAGCCTAGAGGAAATAAATGCATGAATTAGTTTTTCAGCATCACTGAGACAAGACCTTTCTGATTTTAGAGATATTGCGTAAATGCAAAAAAGCAGTCCTACATATTTGTTTAATATGCGCTTTGAATGACATATCCTGATCAAAAATGACTCCAAGATTTCTCACAGTATTACTAGAGGTCAGGGTAATGCCATCCAGAATAAGGATCTGGTTAGACACCATGTTCTAAGATTTGTGGGGCCAAGTACAATAACTTCAGTTTTATCTGAGTTTAAAAGCAGGACATTAAAGGTCATCCATGTCTTTATGTCTGTAAGACAATCCTGCAGTTTAGCTAATTGGTGTGTGTCCTCTGGCTTCATGGATAGATAAAGCTGGGTATCATCTGCGTAAAATTGATGAAGTTCTTCATTTACAGCAGCTTCATTAAACAAATGTACTCGAATGATTATCAGCACGACGGCGAGCTTACAGGCTAACCTCCGCTAACACTAGGAGACAGTTGCCAGTTAGCCTGTAAGCTCGCCGTCGTGCTGATAATCATTTGAGTACATTTGTTTAATGAAGCTGCTGTAAATGAAGAAATTCATCAAAATATCGACATAAATTGTGAAGGTGTTTTGCTTCTTTCATCATCCATCCACCTCAAGTTCCAAGCGCTGTTTTCTAAGCGAGGCGGAAAGAATTGTACGTGACACCTGATTGGCTGATTACTCGGGTGGTATGAAAAATATTACCCATCTGTGAAAGGGGTGTATTGCTACTTATTCTTTAGTGTTTTATCCAATCATATTGGCGTATCATTTATAGGTATATGATAAGATCCTTTACACAGTTATGTCAGTTTTTAATGCAGTGCCGCCTGAGGGATCAAAGGTCACGGGCATTCAATGTTGGTTTTCGGCCTTGCTGCTTACGTGAAGAAAGTCCTCCAGATTCTCTGACTCTTCTGATTATATTATGGACTGTAGATGATGGAATCCCTAAATTCCTTGCAATTGAATGTTGAGAAACATTGTTATTAAACTGTTGGACTATTTTTTCATGCAGTTCTTCAAAAAGTGGTGATCCTCACCCCATCTTTGCTTGGGAAGGGCTGAGCCTTTTGTGTATGCTCCTTTTATACCCAATCATGACACTCACCTGTTTCCAAACAGGTGTTCTTTGACCATTCACCAACTTTCCCAGTGTTTTGTTGCCACTGTCTCAACTTTTTTGAAACCTGTTGCAGGCATCCATTTCAAAATGAGCAAATATTTGCACAAAAACAATAAAGTTTATCAGTTTGAATATTAAATATCTTGTCTTTGTGGTGTATTCAATTGAATATAGGTGAAGAGGATTTGCAAATCATTGGATTCTGTTTGTATTTACACACAATGTCCCAACTTCATTGGAATTGGGGTTCTATGTAGAATGGGCAGGGGTGGCCTTGATGGACTGGAAATAAGTGCACTAACCGCTTGGTCACCAGCCCTGCTGTTGTTAGCTATAATACTGTTATAATATTTTATTGTGAAAATGGACCTCATGCCCAGCCTCCTGGACATGAGGTCCAGATTGTGGAAAGTAGCTGATAGTCTGGATGTGGGACTCACCAGGCACTGCTGACAGGACTCTTGATTCTGGGGGAATTTTGGGGCTTTGGGGAAGTACACCCTCAATATGTTCCAAACCTGGCAGGATACCAGCCTCCGTTCAGTCTCCAGGACACTCAGATTCCCTATAGAACAAACACACATCAACAAATGAGCAAGTGCAAGTCCTCAATACCAACAAACTCAAAACCTCAAGAACGGGTTTCAAACAATAAACATCTGCGCTCATCAGTTTGTATGAGTGCAGACGTGCAGCTCAGTGAAGGTGGTTCGAGTGTGGTGAGCGCGGTGTCGATCAATGTTTGGACGTCAAATGGCAGATCTGCTCTGTGTGGGCGTTACTTCCTCAGACAAATATATCTGAATGAACATGACCATCCAGGACTGAACAAACTGCCTTTGCATTCATCAGATAGAGTACCGCGCTCCCACCAACACCAGTTTCCAATGCAACAAAATTTTTACCTTGGAAAAAATTTTCAAGGTCAAAGTTTTGTTAGAAGTGGCTCTTCAAAAGATAAATTAGATGTGACCAAATGTAAGGAGGATGTATGTAGTTCATAACCTTAAATCAAAGTTTTTATGTGGTGATGTCTGAATTCTTACTCAACTTCAACAATTTACTCCAATTCATAGTCACGGGGAGCAGGAGCCTATCACAGCCGTCAGAGTCTGAGGCGGGTTCACCCTGGACAGGACGCCAGTCTGTCACAGGGTCACATACAGACAAACACATTCACACCAAAAGACAGGTTCCAGTCGACCAAACCTGCATGTCTATGGACGTGGAATGAAGCCGGAGCACCCGGAGGGAACCAACACAGACAAGGGGAGAAAATACCAGCTCCACACAGAAAGACCACAGCTGGGAATCAAACCCATGACTTTATTGCTGTGAGGCAACAGTGCGAACCCCCCACAACTCATTATCTACACACAGACACCTCTTCACCCCCCACAACTCATTATCTACAGACAGACACCTCTTAACACCCCCCACAACTCATTATTTACACACAGACACCTCTTCACCCCCCACAACTCATTATTTACACACAGACACCTCTTCACCCCCCACAACTCATTATTTACACACAGACACCTCTTAACCCCCCACAACTCATTATTTACACACAGACACCTCTTCACCCCCCACAACTCATTATCTACAGACAGACACCTCTTCACCCCCCACAACTCATTATTTACACACAGACACCTCTTCACCCCCCACAACTCATTATTTACACACAGACACCTCTTAACCCCCCACAACTCATTATTTACACACAGACACCTCTTCACCCCCCACAACTCATTATTTACACAGTCACCTCTTCACCCCCCACAACTCATTATTTACACACAGACACCTCTTCACCCCCCCACAACTCATTATTTACACAGACACCTCTTCACCCCCCCACAACTCATTATTTACACACAGACACCTCTTCACCCCCCCCACAACTCATTATTACAGACACCTCTTCACCCCCCCACAACTCATTATTTACACACACACCTCTTCACCCCCCACAACTCATTATCTACACACAGACACCTCTTCACCCCCCCACAACTCATTATTTACACACACCTCTTCACCCCCCCACAACTCATTATTTACACACAGACACCTCTTCACTCCCCCACAACTCATTATTTACACAGACACCTCTTCACCCCCCACAACTCATTATTTACACACAGACACCTCTTCACCCCCCCACAACTCATTATTTACACACAGACACCTCTTCACCCCCCACAACTCATTATCTACACACAGACTCCTCTTCACCCCCCCACAACTCATTATCTACACACAGACACCTCTTCACCCCCCACAACTCATTATTTACACACAGACACCTCTTCACCCCCCACAACTCATTATCTACACACAGACACCTCTTCACCCCCCACAACTCATTATCTACACACAGACACCTCTTCACCCCCCACAACTCATTATCTACACACAGACACCTCTTCACTCCCCCACAACTCATTATTTACACAGACACCTCTTCACCCCCCACAACTCATTATTTACACACAGACACCTCTTCACCCCCCACAACTCATTATTTACACACAGATACCTCTTCACTCCCCCACAACTCATTATTTACACAGACACCTCTTCACCCCCCACAACTCATTATTTACACACAGACACCTCTTCACTCCCCCACAACTCATTATTTACACAGACACCTCTTCACCCCCCACAACTCATTATTTACACACAGACACCTCTTCACCCCCCACAACTCATTATTTACAGACACCTCTTCACCCCCCACAACTCATTATTTACACACACCTCTTCACCCCCCACAACTCATTATTTACACACAGACACCTCTTCACCCCCCACAACTCATTATTTACACACAGACACCTCTTCACCCCCCCACAACTCATTATTTACAGACACCTCTTCACCCCCCCACAACTCATTATTTACACAGACACCTCTTCACCCCCCCACAACTCATTATTTACACACAGACACCTCTTCACCCCCCCACAACTCATTATTTACAGACACCTCTTCACCCCCCCACAACTCATTATTTACACAGACACCTCTTCACCCCCCACAACTCATTATTTACACACAGACACCTCTTCACCCCCCCACAACTCATTATTTACAGACACCTCTTCACCCCCCCACAACTCATTATTTACACACAGACACCTCTTCACCCCCCCACAACTCATTATTTACACAGACACCTCTTCACCCCCCCACAACTCATTATTTACACACAGACACCTCTTCACCCCCCCACAACTCATTATTTACCAGACACCTCTTCACCCCCCACAACTCATTATTTACACACAGACACCTCTTCACTCCCCCACAACTCATTATTTACACACAGACACCTCTTCACCCCCCACAACTCATTATTTACACACAGACACCTCTTCACTCCCCCCACAACTCATTATTTACACAGACACCTCTTCACCCCCCACAACTCATTATTACACACAGACACCTCTTCACCCCCCACAACTCATTATTTACACAGACACCTCTTCACCCCCCCACAACTCATTATTTACACACAGACACCTCTTCACCCCCCCACAACTCATTATTTACACACAGACACCTCTTCACTCCCCCACAACTCATTATTTACACAGACACCTCTTCACCCCCCACAACTCATTATTTACACACAGACACCTCTTCACCCCCCCCACAACTCATTATTTACACAGACACCTCTTCACCCCCCACAACTCATTATTTACACACAGACACCTCTTCACCCCCCACAACTCATTATTTACACAGACACCTCTTCACCCCCCCACAACTCATTATTTACACACACCTCTTCACCCCCCCACAACTCATTATTTACACACAGACACCTCTTCACCCCCCACAACTCATTATCTACACACAGACACCTCTTCACCCCCCCACAACTCATTATTTACACACAGACACCTCTTCACCCCCCCACACTCATTATCTACACACAGACACCTCTTCACCCCCCACAACTCATTATCTACACACAGACACCTCTTCACCCCCCCACAACTCATTATCTACACACAGACACCTCTTCACTCCCCCACAACTCATTATTTACACAGACACCTCTTCACCCCCCACAACTCATTATTTACACACAGACACCTCTTCACCCCCCACAACTCATTATTTACACACAGACACCTCTTCACCCCCCCACAACTCATTATTACCACAGACACCTCTTCACCCCCCCACAACTCATTATTTACAGACCACCTCTTCACCCCCCACAACTCATTATCTACACACAGACACCTCTTCACCCCCCACAACTCATTATTTACACAGACACCTCTTCACCCCCCACAACTCATTATTTACACAGACACCTCTTCACCCCCCACAACTCATTATCTACACACAGACACCTCTTCACCCCCCACAACTCATTATCTACACACAGACACCTCTTCACCCCCCACAACTCATTATTACCACAGACACCTCTTCACCCCCCACAACTCATTATCTACACAGACACCTCTTCACCCCCCCACAACTCATTATTTACACAGACACCTCTTCACCCCCCACAACTCATTATTTACAGACACCTCTTCACCCCCCACAACTCATTATTTACACACAGACACCTCTTCACCCCCCCACAACTCATTATTTACACAGAACCACACACGACCCTCTTCACCCCCCACAACGCATTATTTACACACAGACAACCTCTTCACCCCCCCACAACTCATTATTTACACAGACACCTCTTCACCCCCCCACAACTCATTATTTACACACAGACACCTCTTCACCCCCCACAACTCATTATTTACACACAGACACCTCTTCACCCCCCCACAACTCATTATTTACACACACCTCTTCACCCCCCACAACTCATTATTTACACACACCTCTTCACCCCCCAACTCATTATCTACACACAGACACCTCTTCACCCCCCCACAACTCATTATTTACACACACCTCTTCACCCCCCACAACTCATTATTTACACAGACACCTCTTCACCCCCCCCACAACTCATTATTTACACACACACCTCTTCACCCCCCACAACTCATTATTTACACACAGACACCTCTTCACCCCCCCCCACAACTCATTATTTACACACACCTCTTCACCCCCCCACAACTCATTATTTACACACAGACACCTCTTCACCCCCCCACAACTCATTATTTACACACACCTCTTCACCACCCACAACTCATTATTTACACACAGACACCTCTTCACCCCCCCCACAACTCATTATTTACACAGACACCTCTTCACCCCCCACAACTCATTATTACACACAGACACCTCTTCACCCCCCCACAACTCATTATCTACACAGACACCTCTTCACCCCCACAACTCATTATTTACACACAGACACCTCTTCACCCCCCCACAACTCATTATTTACACACAGACACCTCTTCACCACCCACAACTCATTATTTACACACAGACACCTCTTCACCCCCCCACAACTCATTATTTACACACACCTCTTCACCACCCACAACTCATTATCTACACACAGACACCTCTTCACCCCCCCACAACTCATTATTTACACACACCTCTTCACCACCCCACAACTCATTATTTACACACAGACACCTCTTCACCCCCCCACAACTCATTATTTACACAGACACCTCTTCACCCCCCACAACTCATTATTACACACAGACACCTCTTCACCCCCCCACAACTCATTATTTACACAGACACCTCTTCACCCCCCACAACTCATTATTTACACACAGACACCTCTTCACCCCCCACAACTCATTATTTACACACAGACACCTCTTCACCCCCCCACAACTCATTATTTACAGACACCTCTTCACCCCCCACAACTCATTATTTACACAGACACCTCTTCACCCCCCACAACTCATTATTTACACAGACACCTCTTCACCCCCCACAACTCATTATTTACACACAGACACCTCTTCACCCCCCACAACTC
Organism: Thalassophryne amazonica; assembly: GCF_902500255.1. NCBI lineage: Eukaryota > Metazoa > Chordata > Actinopteri > Batrachoidiformes > Batrachoididae > Thalassophryne > Thalassophryne amazonica. The sequence continues at coordinate 149,190,556 of NC_047105.1, forward strand.
ATTATTACACACAGACACCTCTTCACCCCCCCACAACTCATTATTTACACAGACACCTCTTCACCCCCACAACTCATTATTTACACACAGACACCTCTTCACCCCCCACAACTCATTATCTACACACAGACACCTCTTCACCCCCCACAACTCATTATTTACACAGACACCTCTTCACCCCCCACAACTCATTATTTACACACAGACACCTCTTCACCCCCCACAACTCATTATTTACAGACACCTCTTCACCCCCCCACAACTCATTATTTACAGACACCTCTTCACCACCCACAACTCATTATTTACACACACCTCTTCACCCCCCAACTCATTATCTACACACAGACACCTCTTCACCCCCCCACAACTCATTATTACCACAACACCTCTTCACCCCCCACAACTCATTATTTACACACAGACACCTCTTCACCCCCCCCACAACTCATTATTTACACACACCTCTTCACCCCCCCACAACTCATTATTTACACACAGACACCTCTTCACCCCCCCACAACTCATTATCTACACACAGACACCTCTTCACCCCCCCACAACTCATTATTTACACAGACACCTCTTCACCCCCCCACAACTCATTTACACACAGACACCTCTTCACCCCCCACAACTCATTATTTACACACACCTCTTCACCCCCCCACAACTCATTATTTACACACAGACACCTCTTCACCCCCCCCACAACTCATTATTTACACACAGACACCTCTTCACCCCCCCAACTCATTATCTACACACAGACACCTCTTCACCCCCCCACAACTCATTATTTACACACACCTCTTCACCCCCCACAACTCATTATTTACACACAGACACCTCTTCACCCCCCCACAACTCATTATTTACACAGACACCTCTTCACCCCCCACAACTCATTATCTACACACAGACACCTCTTCACCCCCCCACAACTCATTATTTACACACAGACACCTCTTCACCCCCCACAACTCATTATTTACACACAGACACCTCTTCACCCCCCCACAACTCATTATTTACACACAGACACCTCTTCACCCCCCACAACTCATTATTTACACACAGACACCTCTTCACCCCCCCACAACTCATTATTACACACAGACACCTCTTCACCCCCCACAACTCATTATTTACACACAGACACCTCTTCACCCCCCACAACTCATTATTTACACAGACACCTCTTCACCCCCCCACAACTCATTATTTACACACAGACACCTCTTCACCCCCCACAACTCATTATCTACACACAGACACCTCTTCACCCCCACAACTCATTATTTACACACAGACCCTCTTCACCCCCCCACAACTCATTATCTACACAGACACCTCTTCACTCCCCACAACTCATTATTTAACACAGACACCTCTTCACCCCCCCACAACTCATTATCTACACACAGACACCTCTTCACCCCCCCCACAACTCATATTTACACACAGACACCTCTTCAACCCCCCACAACTCATTATTACACACAGACACCTCTTCACCCCCCCACAACTCATTATTTACACACAGACACCTCTTCACCCCCCCACACCTCATTATTTACCCACAGACACCTCTTCACCCCCCCCACACTCATTATCTACACACAACCCTCTTCACCCCCCACAACTCATTATTACACACAGACACCTCTTCACCCCCCCACAACTCATTATTACACAGACACCTCTTCACCCCCCCACACTCATTATTTACACAGACACCTCTTCACCCCCCACAACTCATTATTACACACAGACACCTCTTCACCCCCCCACAACTCATTATCTACACACAGACACCTCTTCACCCCCCACAACTCATTATCTACACACAGACACCTCTTCACCCCCCACAACTCATTATCTACACACAGACACCTCTTCACCCCCCCACAACTCATTATTTACACAGACACCTCTTCACCCCCCCACAACTCATTATCTACACAGACACCTCTTCACCCCCCACAACTCATTATTTACACACAGACACCTCTTCACCCCCCACAACTCATTATTCGTTGTACAATGTCACCTTGTAGCAATAAGAAGAACATCAAGAAGACAAGATCAAGAAAAGCAGCACAGTTTCCTAAAAAACTGAACTAATGTGACGCTGCACTGAGGACATGCCTACTCATAGTTTAGGGCCATTTCAGTCAAAATGTTACCGTGAGTGCAGACAATGTCTTCATTAAACGTCTTCATGTCCTCTTGGTTCCCGTCCAAGTGCTCCAGGCCAAACTCTGCAACACAAGAACACTGTTAAGGCCACTTTTCTCAGGACGGCGGCAGTCGCGATTCTGTCGTGTCCCTGAAAACGCGCCGATCCACAGAGGTGATGGGAAAACACCTTCCTGTGTAAGAGCATCAGTGCCGTTGTGTGTGTTGTTGCCTCATGTGGAGTTTGTGAGCTACAGATGATGTCACATTTTCACAGAGAGCTTTGTTGATGTATATAGCCACTTGATATTTCATACATTTTAATTTGTTTGGTTCTCTCTCAGAACCAATCAGCCCTCTGGGCCAGGACGCTCTGGCTTACCTTTGTCCAGCCCGTCTGTTGTGTGACTTTCCTCCTCTTCTGCTAATCACGCTGACACTACAGAGAATACCCATGACCGATCACACAGTGGTCAGACAGGACATGGTTCCCATGATTCTGATGCTCCTCAGTGGGCAGGGACATCTTATCACAGCTGTAAGGGAGCATTTGGTATCCTCACCCAGAACGTCTTCAGCTGTCTGCGTGTGGCCCCTGTAGGGCCAGACTCCATGCTGATCTCTTGTGATCAAGCGGTCATGCAGACTGTGCTGAATGCCCATTTGCCCTCAACTGGGGCATCATACAACAACAGATAGAAGCTTTTTAGCCATTGGCGCAGCACACAGGGTATAGACGCAGAGCGTTGCCTTGTGTCTGTCTTCAGACATTGTTTGACAGCGGTCTTTCTGTCTCTACAACTGAAGTTTATGTGGCTGCTGACTCTGCTTGGCACATTATGGTGGATGGATGCTGAATAGGGTTGCACTCCTTAACATGCTGTTTTTTCAGAGGTGCTCTCCGGCATCGCCCTCCCAGGGTTGCACTTGTGCCATCCTGGGATCTTCCATTGGTCCTATGGGGCTTATGTTCCTCACCATTTGAGAAACTGGGAGCCAGTGACTTCAGATGGTTGTCTATTAAGACTGCGTTCCTCCTCGCAATTTCATCTGCAAAGCATGTTGGCGAGCTTCATGCCTTGTCAATTGCTGAGAACTGCGTGCACTGGAATCCTGCTGGGTCAGGCGTTACTCTTTGGTCGAACTCTTCCTTTTTACCAAAGACTCGTTTGGCTTTCCATGTTAACCAGCCACTTATGTTGGCTGTCTTTGCCCCACGTTCTGGTGCAGGCACTAATCCGTTTGCCCCACAATCTAGTGCAGAGGATAATTCTCGTCTGTTCGGTCCTGTTCGTGCACGTTAGACGTTACGTTGAATTGACAGCTGAGTTCCACACAACTGATGCTCTGCTTGGCTGCTATGGAGAGGCACAGGAAGGGCCGCGCCTTGTCTAAGCAGGACTGTCGTGGTGGATTGCTGACACTACATTGCAAGCTTACAGGAACGGCGACCGTCAACCTCCACCAGTGAGATGTAACTCAACTCGAACCATATCGACTTCCTGGGCTGCCCTGAGAGGTGTTCCACTGAGCAACGTCTGTGCCGCAGCAACATGGGCTTCCTACTGTACTTCTGCCCACTTCCACAGAGTTCATGTGGCTGCTCCTCACCCTGTGATGACGGTAGCCTCTTGGAATTCAGTCAGTGCACACTCCTCGTGACCTTGTTGGTATGAGGTCATCCAGGTGCTAAGCACCGCCCTCTGGCAGTCAGGAGGAATGAAACAGAATGAGAGTTACGTATGTAACTACGGTTCAATGAATCTATCACCTCGACTCAGAGTCGAGGTGATAGATTCCAAAAGGACTGAACGCCGGGTGACGTGATCTCATATACTGTTGGCTGACGCCACCCTCACAGCTGAACCTCAATTCTACCCCTTACCCTGTCCCCTCTGTTTTGTGCAGGCACAAGAGACAGAGGGCTGTCTCAATTCTCTTTTTGGAGTGAGGCGGAGGTCTTCAAACCCCTCCGTTTGGAGTGAATCTGGATGCACACGCCGTTTGGAGGGGTAGGAGGAGCTTACTGCTCTCTCAGAAAAAACAAACATGGCGCCGAAAGAGCCGCACAAATGAAGCGGCTTTCATTACAAATTATGCTGTTTAGAAAGTTATAACTTGCCAAAAAACTTTACAGACAGTTGTCTCTGACAGTAACGTGTCTGCTGCTGGATGCATGTTGTGTATATTGTCGTTCTGAAGAATATCGTAACTTCGCTCGTGCACTGAGGCGTTATAATACACATACACACGAACACTACGATAAGACACTTTTATATCTCACAACGGAGAAAATCATGATAAAAGATAAGCAGGTTAATTTGTACGTTCATAAATCTTTGGATAATAGCGCCCCCTGCTGTTGGATTTCAAGGTCTGTAACACGTGTGTGTATTTAGTAAACAAACAGGGAGCCCTGAACACACTCGACTCCTAATAAGAAAATGAGGCAGAAAATGAGGAGAAGTTGGAAAATACACACACACACAAATGTACATGTGTAACACACAACCTGACATCCTGACAGACTGATATTATTTGTCAAGGACATTTCTAAAGGAAATAGAGCTGGATGCAAAAAATGGGAGAATTTGAAAAAGAAATATTAAGAACTAGATGCAGCCCAAAACATACATACAGGTGCTGGTCATATAATTAGAATATCATGAAAAAGTGGATTTATTTCAGTCACTCATTCAAAAAGTCAAACTTGTATCATGTATACATTCATTACACACAGACTGATATATTTCAAGTATTTATTTATTTGAATTACCAATTAATTAATTACTAATCAATCAATTAATGATTAAACAGTATTAATTATTACTATTACTGATTAATTCTTATTAGTATTATTAACATTAATCAATTACTAATCAATTCATTATTAATACTATTTATTATTATTAGAAATTACAAATAACATTAATTAACATGACATGATTGCGATGCGTTGAAGAAATATGCGACTTCTTCTATTTCTTTGAATTTACGCAGAAAGGCGAGAAAATAAAAATAGCAAACAGGCGACTGTAACAAGTTGTATTTCGGTTGCCATGTTGACAAACAGTGAAAACGACAGTTTGACACGGGCAGGTTTTTTCTCCTAAGGCGGAGGGGTGTCTCAGTTCATAGGGCTAGAGGCATACCCCTTCACCTTACACCTTGTTTTAAAGGGGTAGGGTTAGGGTCAAGGGGAAGGAGTACAAAAGAGAATTGAGATTGGGGGTTAAAGTAAATAAATATGAAATTGGTCACTGGATCTTTGATCTCCAGACATAAATAAAAATAAACAATATTTCACAGCCTGAAAACCACTGGTTTATGTGAAACCTGGCTTTAACTTACTGCTGTCTGCCCCTTAAATGAGACCTGCCCACCACTGTGCACATTTACTCACGTCCCTTGTACATGTTTAGTCACGTCCCTTGTACACGTTTAGTCATGTCCCTTGTGATACAAAGCAAGGCGGGGGCGTTGCTCTAATTTATAAATCTGGGTTTAGTTTACAAGCTGTTGGGGGTCAAAAATATAATTCGTTTGAACATATGATTCTCTGCCCATGACACTACATATAGCCAAGGTCACAAGAATAAAAATCAACCGTGTTACTTTGTCACTGTCTATAGGCCCCTTGGCTCATACTCTGAATTCTTAGATGAATTATCTCTAATTTGGCAACCCGTGCAAATAATGTTCTGATTGTCAGTGACCTCAACATTCATATAAATAAGCCTTCTGGTCCCTTCTGCAAATCATTTATGGACATTATGGATGTATTACAATTTCAACAATGCCTTCAGGGGTCACATTGGAAATACCTTGGATTTGGTCCTCGTTCATGATATTGCTGTCAGAAATATTGACATTATGCCTCTTGCATCAGTGGTTTCTGATCACACGCTTATTAAGTTTTCAATTTTGCAGTCATGTTCAGTGGAACAAGAACCTTATTTATCATTGCGGCGACACATCAATTCTTCAACTGCGACTGAACTCAGAGCCAAACTGCCTGATGTCTTAGCATCACGTTTGTAAAATGACCATTCAGTGGACAGTTTAAATTCAGCGCTTAAAACCACTTGACATGATCACTCTGCCTATGTTAAAACCACAGCCCCCCACCAAAACACAGTTGCCTTGGTTCACTCATCTCCTCATCTTCAACTGCTTATCCAGGATCGGGTTGCAGGGGCAACAGCTCTAGCAGGGGACCCCAGCCTACCCTTTCCCGTGCCGCATTGACCACCTCTGACTGGGGGATCCTGAAGCATTTCAAGGCCAGTGTAGAGATATAATCTCTCCACCTCGTCCTGGTTCTTCCCCTGGGTCTCCTCCCAGATGGACGTGCCTAGAACACCTCCTGAGGGAGGCGCCCAGGGGGCATCCTTACCAGATGCCCAAACCACCTCTGGCTCCTTTCAATGCGAAGGAGCAGCAGCTCTACTCCGAGCTCCCCACAGAGGACTGAGCTTCTCACTCTGTCTCTAAGGGAGACACCAGCCACCCTCCAAAGGAAGACCATTTTGCCCGCTTGTACCCACAATCTAGTTCTTTCCATCATGACCCAACCCTCGTGACCACAGGTGAGAGTAGGAACGAAGACTGACCAGTAGATCGAGAGCTTAGCCTTTAGGATCAGCTCCCTTTTTGTCACAACAGTATGGTAGAGCAAATTTAGAGGTGCTGATCCTCATCCCAGCCGCTTCACACTCAGCTGCGAACCGATCCAGTGAGTAATGGAGGTCACAGGCTGATGATGCCAACAGGACCACATCATCTGCAAAAAGCAGTGATGAGACCCTCAGCCCACCAAACTGGAGAACCAGCATTCTGCTATTCAAGTGTGCACCTGTAAAAGGCTGAGGGGTAGGAGAGGACAACCAGATGGCAAAGTTACCAGCAAAGCGATTGCAGGTAGCACACACCCTTCATTTATGTAGGTGACGACATCTTTGGGCCATGGAATGTTGTCTCACACCACACAAGAGGGGAGCAGGCCAAGACTAAAAGATAGGGTGTGATGTTTTGATGCATGTATTCAACAGACCAAGTAAGTCTGGAGTAGCAGAGAAGTATGAGAGGAAGGTGCAGGATAAGTATCAGGACAGCATGACAGAAGTGAGATGCACATTAGGAATGACAGACTCATTCAATGTGGAGGTGGGATTACACCAAGTATCAGCTCTGAGTCCTTTCTTGTTCACAGTGGTGATGGACAGGTTGACGGATGAGATCAGACAGGAGTCTTCATGGACTATGATGTTTGCAGATGACATTGTGATCTGTATTGAGAGGAGAGAGCAAGTTGAGTCTAGTCTGGAGAGGTGGAGATATGCTTTGGAGAGAAGGGGAATGAAAGTCAGTAAAAGCAAGACTGAGACCGTGTGTGTGAATGAGAGGGAGCCCAGTGGAATAGTGCAGTTACAAGGAGTAGAAGTGGTGAAAGTAGATGAGTTTATATATTTGGAGTCAACTGTTAAAAGTAGAGTGTGGTAGAAAGGTGAAGAAAAGAGTGCAGGCAGGGTGGAGAAAGGTGGCAGGAGTGATTTGTGACCGAAGAATATCAAGAGTGAAAAAGAAAGTTTACAAGGCAGTACTGAGACCAGCTATGTTGGACGTCTTGGAGACGGTGACACTAACAAAAAGACAGGAGGTGGAGCTGACGATGCTGTGATTTTCTTTGGGAGTGACAAGAATGGACAGGATTAGCAGTGAACAGTGGTGGGCACAGTTCCGCTAATCCGCTAACTGCTAATTATTGTTAATAAACTGCTAATTATGTTATCGGATTAGCTTTCCAGATAACTTTGAAAACCATCAGCGGACCACTTATCTTCTGATAAATTTTGGTCCGATGATTTTTAGATCGCTAACATATTTTACAGGCATAATGAATAAAGCTTTAATAGTTAAAACATTTGTGAAGTCTGGTATCAAAGATTTTAGTGCCTACCTGTTAAATATTTTGTAGCAGACATATAGTTCTATTCTCTGCAAACAGACGACAGCTGTTTACAGGAGAAACCGCACTATCCTCTGCAATCAGAGGAGAACTGGTCACAGAAGACAAAGAATGTGAGAGGGAAAACACACACACACACACACACACACATATATATATATATATATATATATATACACACACATACATATTCACATATATATACACTCAACAAAAATATAAACACAACACTTTTGGTTTTGCTCCCATTTTGTATGAGATGAACTCAAAGATCTAAAACTTTTTCCACATACACAATATCACCATTTCCCTCAAATATTGTTCACAAACCAGTCTAAATCTGTGATAGTGAGCACTTCTCCTTTGCTGAGATAATCCATCCCACCTCACAGGTGTGCCATATCAAGATGCTGATTAGACACTATGATTAGTGCACAGGTGTGCCTTAGACTGCCCACAATAATAATAATAATAGAATTGGAAAAAGAAATCAAAATTAAGGAAATTAAACTAGCTGAAGAATATAAACAGGGTTAAAACAGCACTGCCATGTAACATTATGGGTGTATCTGGTGGAGAAAATATAACTGAACTATGGAGGCAGCATTATGCTGCTCTGTTCAACTGTGTCAGAAGTGAGCCCTACTGTACAGGTCATACAGAGGAGGAAGTGGTACACATCAGCCCCTATGAAATTTCCCAAGCCATAAGGCAACTGGCTGATAACAAGGCATGTGGCATGGATAATATCACTGCAGAGCACCTGAAGCTTGCCAGCTCTAGGGTTGCTGTGTTGCTGGCTATTTGTTTTACAGGGTTGGTAATGCATGGTATTCTGCCAGATGCTATGTTGACAGTTATTTTAGTACCTGTCATCAAAGACAAGGCTGGGAAGGTAGGGACTATGGATAACTATTGGCCTATTGCCCTAACCAGCGTACTGTCAAAGGTGCTAGAAAGTGTCATATTTGACAGAATTGGGGATTTTATTTGTACCACGGATAATCAATTTGGCTTTAAGAGTAAGCATAGTACTGATTTGTGTATTTATGCATTAAAAGAAGTAGTAGAAAAGTACAGAGGGCATGGCTCAACAGTGTTGGTGGGTTTTATTGATGCCTCTAAGGCATTTGACAGAGTTAACCATCACAAGCTCTTCGCCAAGTTGAAGTATAGGGGTGTTCTGGGTAGCAACATACGTATGCTGGCATCCTATCCTTGAGCGCCTTGGGGCAACTGTTTGTTGTGATTTGGCGCTATATAAGAAAAAAGTTGATTGATTGATATTGGTACGACCGAGACTATGCAGGTGAAATGGGTGAGTTTTTTATCTTCTCCCTTCAGAGTTGGCAATGGGGTACGGCAGGGTGGCCTTTTATCCCCAAGCCTATTCAGCCTGTACATGGATGAACTGTCAAGGCAGTTGGGAGATTGTAGAACAGGGTGTATTGTGGGCAACACCTTAATCAATCACTTGACGTACGCTGATGATTTGGCCATTATATCTCCCAGCAGTGCAGGGTTCCAACAGCTTCTTAATATATGTTCTGACTACGGGGTCAGGTTTGACATCAAGTATAATGCCAAAAAGAGCATGATAATGATATGTAGGACCAAGGAGGATCAACATCTTAACTTCCCAGGTTTCTATTTGTCTGGTCAAACACTGTCTATGTGCACCAATGTAAAATATCTAGGACACATTGTTAACGATAAGATGGAGGATGATGCTGACATGCTCAGACAGAGAAGAATGCTGTATGTCCAAGCCAATGTGTTAGTGAGAAAATTTCATTACTGCTCTGATGAAGTGAAGGTGAACTTGTTTAGAGCTTACTGTACCCCTATGTACACGGCCCCCCTCTGGGTGAGGTATAAGAAGGAGAGTTTTCAAAAACGTCAGGTTGCGTATAATGACTGTCTCAGAATCCTGCTCAAAAGCCCAGGGGTAGTAGTGCCAGCAAGCTCTTTTGTGATTTAGGGTTAAACACCTTCCAGGCTACCCTGAGAAGACTGATGTACAAGTTTATATGTAGACTGCAGGGGTCCGGGAATAATCTCATTATGCAGTTGACCAATCCCAGGTGAAGTTCTGTTAGATACCAATCCCATATGTGGAAACACTGGTATTTGTGCCTTTTATAGAATGTATGCACTTTTTTTATGGCATTTTTTACTGCTTCTATTTATTAGATGCCTTTTTATTGAATTTGCATAAGCACTTTTTTATGTATGTATGTATGTATATATGTATATATATTGTATATGTGTGTATGTGTATATATATCTATTTGTTTTCTTTTTTTAACATTATGTGATATATACACTTTTTCTTATACTACATATTTGTTTTATGTTTTGTATGTGATGGTATGTCTATTTGGACGTTGGAGTCTGCAATAAAGTTTGACAATATACTGAACCACTCTATTGTGAAATTTGTGAATTGAAATTTCAATTGAATGAAATTTACAATAAAAAAAGTAGCGTACTCTTTGTTCCACTTGAAAACCACATTCTATGAAGGGGGAGAAAGGACTGGTAAAATATTGGCAAGACAAGTTAAGAAGCAAGATTTTTCTAACGCTATCCCTGCCATTAAAAGGGGAAGCAATTTGGCCACATTGGTCTCTGAAATAAACAAGGTATTTCAAGATTATTATAGAAAACTATATACATCCACAGTTTCTGGAACTGTCAAATAGAAGCTGAACTCTTCCTCTCCAGACTTACTTTACCTAAACTGCTTCAGGAACATGTGGATCTGCTAGAGGGCTCAATAACTGAAGAAGAAATTAGAAAAGCAGTATCTCTAATGAAAACGGGGAAGTCGCCAGGTTATGACGGCCTCCCTGCAGAGTATTATAAAATGTATACTGATACTCTTGTACCTGTGTTACAAAAAGTGTAAAGGGGGCCTTTGAGAGGAAACAGATACCTGCTACATTTAATGAGGCATTGATATCTCTGATACCAAAGAAGGATAAGGATAATACAGAGCCATCAAATTATAGGCCGATTAGTTTGCTGAATACAGACGGTAAAATTCTCACTAAGATACTGGCCTCACGTCTACAACGAGTTCTAGGCACCATCATACATCAAAATCAGACAGGCTTTATGAAATCTCAATCTCCTTCGGACAACATCCGTAAATGACTGCACTTGATATGGTTAAGCCAGTCAAAAAATTTACCTATAGCAGCCTTCTTCCTGGATGCAGAGAAGGCTGAATGGCCCTTTCTCTTTTTGGCTTTGTCATAGCAGGACCAGGAAGCAGAGTTGTAGTCTTACACACCTCTCTGCAGCTTCTCTCCCCCTGCCACCCCTCATTACCCCATCCCCGTAGAGACGGTGCCTGCTCCCAGACCACCAATAACCAGCAAAAATCTATTTAAGCATAAAAATTCAAAAAGAAAAAATAATATAGCACCTTCAACTGCACCACAGACTAAAACAGTTAAATGTGGTCTATTAAACATTAGTTCTCTCTCTTCTAAGTCCCTGTTGGTAAATGATATAATAATTGATCAACATATTGATTTATTCTGCCTAACAGAAACCTGGTTACAGCAGGATGAATATGTTAGTTTAAATGAGTCAACACCCCCGAGTCACACTAACTGTCAGAATGCTCGTAGCACGGGCCGGGGCGGAGGATTAGCAGCAATCTTCCATTCCAGCTTATTAATTAATCAAAAACCCAGACAGAGCTTTAATTCATTTGAAAGCTTGACTCTTAGTCTTGTCCATCCAAATTGGAAGTCCCAAAAACCAGTTTTATTTGTTGTTATCTATCGTCCTCCTGGTCGTTACTGTGAGTTTCTCTGTGAATTTTCAGAACTTTTGTCTGACTTAGTGCTTAGCTCAGATAAGATAATTATAGTGGGCGATTTTAACATCCACACAGATGCTGAGAATGACAGCCTCAACACTGCATTTAATCTATTATTAGACTCAATTGGCGTTGCTCAAAATGTAAATGAGTCCACCCACCACTTTAATCATATCTGAGATCTTGTTCTGACTTATGGTATGGAAATTGAAGACTTAACAGTATTCCCTGAAAACTCCCTTCTGTCTGATCATTTCTTAATAACATTTACATTTACTCTGATGGACTACCCAGCAGTGGGGAACAAGTTTCATTACACTAGAAGTCTTTCAGAAAGCGCTGTAACTAGGTTTAAGGATATGATTCCTTCTTTATGTTCTCTAATGCCATATACCAACACAGTGCAGAGTAGCTACCTCAACTCTGTAAGTGAGATAGAGTATCTCGTCAATAGTTTTACATCCTCATTGAAGACAACTTTGGATGCTGTAGCTCCTCTAAAAAAGAGAGCTTTAAATCAGAAGTGCCTGACTCCGTGGTATAACTCACAAACTCGCAGATTAAAGCAAATAACCCGTATGTTGGAGAGGAAATGGCGTCTCACTAATTTAGAAGATCTTCACTTAGCCTGGAAAAAGAGTCTGTTGCTCTATAAAAAAGCCCTCCGTAAAGCTAGGACATCTTACTACTCATCACTAATTGAAGAAAATAAGAACCCCAGCTTTCTTTTCAGCACTGTAGCCAGGCTGACAAAGAGTCAGAGCTCTATTGAGCCGAGTATTCCTTTAACTTTAACTAGTAATGACTTCATGACTTTCTTTGCTAATAAAATTTTAACTATTAGAGAAAAAATTACTCATAACCATCCCAAAGACGTATCGTTATCTTTGGCTGCTTTCAGTGATGCCGGTATTTGGTTAGCCTCTTTCTCTCCGATTGTTCTGTCTGAGTTATTTTCATTAGTTACTTCATCCAAACAATCAACATGTCTATTAGACCACATTCCTACCAGGCTGCTCAAGGAAGCCCTACCATTATTTAATGCTTCGATCTTAAATATGATCAATCTATCTTTGTTAGTTGGCTATGTACCACAGGCTTTTAAGGTGGCAGTAATTAAACCATTACTTAAAAAGCCATCACTTGACCCAGCTATCTTAGCTAATTATAGGCCAATCTCCAACCTTCCTTTTCTCTCAAAAATTCTTGAAAGGGTAGTTGTAAAACAGCTAACTGATCATCTGCAGAGGAATGGTCTATTTGAAGAGTTTCAGTCAGGTTTTAGAATCCATCATAGTACAGAAACAGCATTAGTGAAGGTTACAAATGATCTTCTTATGGCCTCAGACAGTGGACTCATCTCTGTGATTGTTCTGTTAGACCTCAGTGCTGCTTTTGATACTGTTGACCATAAAATTTATTACAGAGATTAGAGCATGCCATAGGTATTAAAGGCACTGCGCTGCGGTGGTTTGAATCATATTTATCTAATAGACTACAATTTGTTCATGTAAATGGGGAATCTTCTTCACACACTACGGTTAATTATGGAGTTCCACAAGGTTCTGTGCTAGGACCAATTTTATTCACTTTATACATGCTTCCCTTAGGCAGTATTATTAGACGGCATTGCTTAAATTTTCATTGTTACGCAGATGATACCCAGCTTTATCTATCCATGAAGCCAGAGGACACACACCAATTAGCTAAACTGCAGGATTGTCTTACAGACATAAAGACATGGATGACCTCTAATTTCCTGCTTTTAAACTCAGATAAAACTGAAGTTATTGTACTTGGCCCCACAAATCTTAGAAACATGGTGTCTAACCAGATCCTTACTCTGGATGGCATTACCCTGACCTCTAGTAATACTGTGAGAAATCTTGGAGTCATTTTTGATCAGGATATGTCATTCAAAGCGCATATTAAACAAATATGTAGGACTGCTTTTTTCCATTTACGCAATATCTCTAAAATTAGAAAGGTCTTGTCTCAGAGTGATGCTGAAAAACTAATTCATGCATTTATTTCCTCTAGGCTGGACTATTGTAATTCATTATTATCAGGTTGTCCTAAAAGTTCCCTGAAAAGCCTTCAGTTAATTCAAAATGCTGCAGCTAGAGTACTGACGGGGACTAGAAGGAGAGAGCATATCTCACCCATATTGGCTTCTCTTCATTGGCTTCCTGTTAATTCTAGAACAGAATTTAAAATTCTTCTTCTTACTTATAAGGTTTTGAATAGTCAGGTCCCTTCTTATCTTAGGGAGCTCATAGTACCATATCACCCCAATAGAGCGCTTCGCTCTCAGACTGCAGGCTTACTTGCAGTTCCTAGGGTTTGTAAGAGTAGAATGGGAGGCAGAGCCTTCAGCTTTCAGGCTCCTCTCCTGTGGAACCAGCTCCCAATTCGGATCAGGGAGACAGACACCCTCTCTACTTTTAAGATTAGGCTTAAAACTTTCCTTTTTGCTAAAGCTTATAGTTAGGGCTGGATCAGGTGACCCTGAACCATCCCTTAGTTATGCTGCTATAGACTTAGACTGCTGGGGGGTTCCCATAATGCATTGAGTGTTTCTTTCTCTTTTTGCTCTGTATGCACCACTCTGCATTTAATCATTAGTGATTGATCTCTGCTCCCCTCCACAGCATGTCTTTTTCCCGGTTCTCTCCCTCAGCCCCAACCAGTCCTAGCAGAAGACTGCCCCTCCCTGAGCCTGGTTCTGCTGGAGGTTTCTTCCTGTTAAAAGGGAGTTTTTCCTTCCCACTGTTGCCAAGTGCTTGCTCACAGGGGGTCGTTTTGACCGTTGGGGTTTTTCCGTAATTATTGTATGGCTTTGCCTTACAATATAAAGCGCCTTGGGGCAACTGTTTGTTGTGATTTGGCGCTATATAAATAAAATTGATTTGATTTAGTTCGGCTTTGGGCCATGTTTTATAAATTGGGTGAAATTATTGTATAAGGAACCAAAGGCTGCAGTAATATCCAATGGTACTACCTCATCCTTCTTTGAATTATCACGTGGGGCCCGCCAAGGCTGTTCACTGAGCCCCCTCTTGTTCCTCATATTTATACAGACTTTAGCTGTGAGCATTAGAGCAAATGAGAATATTAAGGGTGTGTTTTGTGGGCAACAGGAAAACAAGTTGCTTCTCTACGCTGATGATATTTTAGCTATCATCGCTGAACCTCTTTCTTCCTTACCGTATCTGATGAACACCATAGAGTCTTTCTCAAGGGTATCGGGATATACAGTTAATTGGGACAAGTCCGAGGCAATGCCTTTGTCTTTCGTCTGTCATCCATACATGGTAGAGAGATTTAAATTCAAATGGGTACCAAAGGGAATGAAGTATTTGGGAATCAAACTCTGTCAAAATATGGAGGACATGCCTCAGTTTAACTTTGATCCAGTGTTGCTTAAAATTAGGACAAATTTAGAAAAATGGGAAAAACTACCAATTTCACTCTGGGGTAAGATTAATATAATTAAAATGATTATATCCCTTCAGTTCAACTACGTATTAATGATGCTGCCCATTGTAACACCACTGACTATCTTTAAACAGTATGAAAACTTAAACAGTTTTTATGGGAGGATAAAAAAGCCAGAATTAAAATGACCAAACTGTATGCACCAAGGGAGAAGGGTGGCCTGGGACTGCCCGACCCAAATTTATACTACTTATCATTTGAAATGGTCAAACTTGTTGGGAAAGTGTAGTGACACGGACCCACAACAGGGGGCGTAAATGAACGGACAATGGAAGGAGTCAAATTATAACACTTTACTGGTGTGAATGTCACAACCAAACACAGCAGAATCAGAATGTGCAACAGTCAATTAATAAAAGGTGTCGTGTGGGCAGGCTCGACGACAGGAGACGCCCGTCTGGAAACGAAGCGGAACCACACGATTTCCACCGCCACCTGAACCCGAGGAATACTGGAGCCGCCAAGTCCCGGAGTCCCCAGGTGGCCACCTTCCCGGCGTGTCGGATCTGGTACTGCTGGCAGAAAGCAAAAGACATTCAAAGGGTGGGTGTGTGAACACCCAGTAACACTGGTGGGAATGCCACCTCCACCTCTCACTCAGCGCGTTGCAGCGGTCTCAGCTGAAAAGGAGCGCCGTCTTGCACAGCCTCCTCAAAAATGACCGGTTCTCCTGCAAACACTCACAATAAACAGATTTACAAAAGGCTGAGGATATTACCTCCAGATGAAGATGATATCTCGGCAGTTTGGTGGAGGTGTCTTCCTGCTTTTATACCAGATGTGTTGATTAGTGACAGCTGTCATGGATGATGGGTGACAGCTGTCACCACGGCTTGTTCCTGAGGCGGCAGCGCCCTCTCGTGCCTGAAGCCCGCACTTCAGGCAGGGCGCCTTCTGGTGGTAGGCCAGCAGTACCTCCTCTTCTGGCAGCCCACACAACAAAACTAGTGAAATACTGGGAGCAGACTGGGGGAGGACTAGATTGGTTGAAGTTGGAAGCTAATATCTGCACTCCTTTTGAGCCAAAACATAAATTATCGCAAAAAAAAAAAATGACTCCACAAACCCAGTTCTTATACATTCTGGTCAGGTTTGGTTGGCTGAAAGTACAGAAAATAATTAAACAATCCCATTCTGTTCAAAAATATGCATCACTTTGGAACAATCCTTCTATCTGTATTGATAAGAAACCTGCGTTTTGGGGAAAGTGGCATTCCTGTGGCATTCATACCATCAGAGATTTATACAGAGATGAGCATTTTATGTCCTATGCAGAACTTGTTCGCAATTTTAAACTGGAAGGGAAGGAAAATGTTTTGGAAATATCTACAAATGAGACATTGTGTGACATCCAAATTTAAAGAGGGTGGTGAGAATCTCATTCTAGATTTTATTAAGTTGCCACGGGAACGTCACACTGCCTCTCAATTCTACATGTTGCTGAATAATGACAGAAGTGGTGATTCTTCAAATATCAAAATGCTATGGCAGAGGGATCTTGACATGGAAACTCACAAGACAAATGGTTGGATATCACGTCAAAAAATGATAAATATGTGAAGGAAGCCAGAAGTAAATGCATACAGTATAAAATTTTAAATAGGTACTATCACACTCCGTCTAGGCTACATAGCATGAAACTTATGCTTGATAATCTTTGTTGGAAATGTAAAATTGAAGTTGAGACGTTTATACATTGCTTTTGGGAATGTTCTGCTGTTTCTCCATTTTGGACTAAAATCATTGCTATTCTGAAAAGGTGGTGCGGATCGGAGGTGCCTTTAACACCAGAACTATGCTTACTAGGAGACAGGTCACAAGTTCCCAACATCCCAAGGCTGCTTTCTCTGTGCTCATGGTTGGACTTGTAACAGCATCAAGAATAATTTTGAGACATTGGAGGACTGCCACTCATCCCAAATTGAAAGACTGGTTAACAGCAATGGCAGAAAGTGCTTCTTATGAGACTATGCTTAACAGACTGAGACAACACAGAGGACAAGGACACAGATTGGGACAAATTTTGGAATCATTTAAAATCGCAGGACACTACAGGTAACATTTAAATAGTAATTGGACTTCAGGTAAAGGTCAGGATCTTCATGTATTCATGTATGAGATTAAAATTCAATGATGTTATAAACCTGTCCCATGTAACACTGTGAAACGGGGGGGGGGGGGGGGGGGGGGGCATGCGCCAGCCAATTTTTTAATTTTAAATTTTTTTATTTTGTTTTTATTATCATTATTTTTTTCATATCCTGTACATTGCTGTACATTTTTGGGGTATTTATGCTAAGTTAAAAATCAATAAAAACTTAAATTACAAAAAAAAAAAAAAAAAAAAAGAAATGTGAGACTAAACCACACCCACATTGTATAAAAGTGTTGTATGACTCATTTTAGGGGCTTTTTCACAAGATGGACACTGTCTATGAGGGTCCCAGGCCTGGTTTCTAACGTGACCTTGAATAAACTCAAAATGAAGAATACAATGGTTTGCTCTTTGGTAAGGGGCAGAATTTTACATATAAAGAACCAGGTAGAAATAACAACTGGTGCCGAAACCCGGGATATAATCTGTTCCTGGTGAACGGCGACGGTCCATGTGAACTTTTTACAACCAACAGAAAGGCGCCTTTCTTAGGTAAGCAGGAAACCTGTTATAATCGAATTTCTGCAATATTGAATACTATAAAAATTAAGGTTGGTCACACAAAGTGATGGTTTCCGTCTGAAATTTCTGTAGTTAACTTGAGGAGTTGTTGGTGGTTACGGTGGAAATGTTTTTTCCTTTTCTTTTCTAATATTTATGGTAATTTTAGTAGTTGAGGAATACGTCCAGCTGTTTGTTGTCCAGCTGATGCCGAGGAGGAGGGCTCGATGCAGGGGAGAGGAGGGTCCCCCATACCATAATGCTCCTACAATGAGAGACTATTATCAAGGAGTGATTCGCCTTGGTAATGAGCCTTGAATGTTTGTTATTTTTCATAAATGTGGGGTGGCTTATGTTACAGGGGCGACTCTGTCGGTTCTGTGGGGTTAAAATTGGGTGTAGGACAACGAGGTTAGTTTAGTTTTTGATAGTATTGTGTAATGAATTTATTATGTTCTGATTGTTTCTTTTAATACATGTTAAATTACACCCATGTGAGGTTGGTTTGGATCCATGTTTGTTTAACTGTGGTGTTATATGTTTAAAACTTTTCGTTGCGTTCTAACAATTTTAATGTTTGTTACGTACTGCGGTCTTTGTCTTTTCTGTTTAAATGAGTATATTTGGGAGATGGCGGGGTTGTTGCCTGGTAGCGTGGTCTGTTCTTTGTCCTGTCGGAGGATCATTTATGACCGTTCCGGCGCGGGGTTTTCAGCGAGGTCCCATTCTATTTGCGTTAGCTGCTAAAATGCTAACTGATCTTAAAATAAAGTGTGAATAAATTTAACTGTATATATAGATGCCGAATGAGTCACAAAAATTTTCGTCGAGTTATTTCATCGATTTTTAAATTTTAAAACACTTTTGAGACTTAATTAGTGCAAAGCCATGCGGGTTAAGCTAAGCTAGCCTAGCCTTTCTTACTGCTCGCTCGAGGTTGCTAAATGGCGCGACTTGGTGTTGTTGGTGTTTTGTGGCGGCTCTGTGATTGGGTGACAGTACTCCGTCCAGTCCAAAATGGTTAAAAGATGGTTTTTCCAAGTTTTATTTTTATTACGTCATGAAGCCTGCTTCACAAAGAAAAGGCTGTCGACAAACGGGAAGAAGGAAATCCCTCCCTTCAGAGTCTCCAAGCCTTTTGGGAGGTGCTGCCATCTATCAGCAGGCAGACTTTCTTGAATTTTATTCGGTTTTAAACGTTTGATGATTTTTAAACACTTTTATAATACATATGTAGGGGATTTTAAATTTGATTGTCTGTCTCCTTTGCTTTGGTAAGTATGTGAATGTATATATAGAATTCAATTTATTTATATTCTGTTTTATAGTGAATAATTGGCCTTACATTTTTCTTATCTTTTGATTCTTCATGTTAATCTGTTACTTGTATCACTCAGCTATTGGAATTGTGGTGAATATGTAATCGAACTCTGAGTGAAATTGATAAAGAAAAGAGACAAAATTATTTTGGGAAAAAAAAAAAGGAACAAATTTGAAGATTTCTGTCAATTGAAAGCATAAAATATGTATGGGTGTTGTCTGGATGTTACTGTTTTGACTAAACATTTCTATTTTTCAGATTTTGAACTTCTTTTTGCCAGGACTTTTTGGAGGGGAACTTTGCAATGTATTAAATTCAACAGGTGAACTAGTACCTGGTATTCTTTGGGACTGATTGTTTTAATTTGTTGAATTCTTTCATGAGTGGATTGCTGAACGCCTTTGTCACCTGTGGCAGAAAAACGCACTCTCAGTGGCCCTGCTGCTCCCAGCCACGCAGAAGTGGAGAATTTTGCTTTGTTTTTAATTTCAGGTACAAATGGAGGAGAACTAGTGTGTGGAGTCTGGATGAGACGGGGGATTTTTGATTCTTCCTGAAGAGCAAACTAAAATAAATCAGCAGAGATCTTGGAGGATCATTGACATTTTCGATTGGACTTCCCTTCACATTATGTTATAAAACATTAGCTCAATGGTAGATTTAGTTGCATTGGAACATGTTGCGGACTTCTATGACCTTTGTTACACCAATGAAATTGTCTTTAATATGAGTATTTATGTAGTGACATTAATTATCTTCTGTAGTGTTCCGATTAGATGAATAATTAATTGAGGTGAAATTATGTAGAATAATAGGTGATGTTCTTTGGAATTTGTTATGGCGTATATTGCAGCGTTCAGATCTTGTGAGATGATTTGTGGTGTTTTCCTGTACAGGTAAAGATGATAATAGATGAGTAATTAAGTGATATGGCTGAAACCCATATTAGAGAGCTATTGCAGGATGTCCATCTTATTTTTACAGTCAACAAAAATATAAATTTATTGTGGGCAGTCTAAGGCACACCTGTGCACTAATCATGGTGTCTAATCAGCATCTTGATATGGCACACCTGTGAGGTGGGATGGATTATCTCAGCAAAGGAGAAGTGCTCACTATCACAGATTTAGACTGGTTTGTGAACAATATTTGAGGGAAATGGTGATATTGTGTATGTGGAAAAAGTTTTAGATCTTTGAGTTCATCTCATACAAAATGGGAGCAAAACCAAAAGTGTTGCGTTTATATTTTTGTTGAGTGTATGTGACTATTGATGTGATGTGAGATAATGATGGCTAAATGTGTATGTATATGTTATTGGCTTTTGTAATACGATTATGCTGTCTGTGGGTAGCACGTTAGGGTGCATTTCACAGGATGGTCCATTCTTGGAAATTTCTGGTTTATTTATTTATTTTAAGACAGAGTTCAAGCTTCATGTTTGTGCTATAATAACCTATGTTGTGATTCTTTTCAGGGCCTCCATCTAGACTGGGTGGAAGGAAATCTATGATAGGGACAGCAGGAGAGGAACAATAAGAGGAACAGGGCACCTTAGTTTGTGATATGCATGAGACAGAACGCCTGGCCGAGGCTAGCATGAAGATAACGCAACCCAGAAATCCTACAGTCAAATGTCAAGTACTGCGGAGTGAAAGTACCGCGGAAGTCGGTGGACACAGGGGGAAGTAAAATACAAGATCTGCCTGGAAGAGACAAAGGTTGGTATAATAGCAGTTTGTTTCTCCTCAAACTATGACTATTTTTTGTGGGCTTAACAGTGTTTGGGAGTCAATCTTTGGATTATCCTAAAGTCATGTAATTAGGATCTCAGTTTGAGTTAAGGTATATCCACGCGGACTTTGTTTTGTATGTCGCCATAACATTTATGATGTGGTGATATGATTACTTTTAGGGCAATGTACCATACATGTCAATCTACACGGATTGTCCGTTAATTATACGGATTTTTCTGAGTTTCAGAGTCATATGGACATACAAATAAAGTCTTACAGATGTTCAGGGTTTGGTCTGCAGTGGCTCTGTAATCAACCGTTTCTGCAGTGCGACTCCACTTTGATGTGTGAGCAATGCTTCGATCCACTAGTTCGTTGCTTCTTTGATTTGCTGCTCTTCAGAAACGGTAAGTCCGCTCCTTAACTCCTCTCAAAGCCATTAAAATATCGTGAGTCACTTTTGTGTGGATTAAAGTCACTAACTGGGACTTTTGTCTTGTTGCAGTCGAGAAACGAGAGTCGTCCTCCATTCCGTTCACAGAGCTCGAAACGCTGCGCGGCTCTCTGGCTGAGACAGGGTCCGGTCGGAATTAATAACTTTAAAATGAATTGCTGCTTTAAATAAAATGACACCTCTTTAAAATGTATTACGGCCAAGAAACTACAATCGACTAAAATTTTTTTTTTACTCCCAAAATGAGACGTGCTGCATTCTTTATAAATTACATCCTGACGTGCAGCACAGCAGCTGAGCTCAGCTTAGATGTATGGAAAGACATTCATGCCATTAATGTCTGAAAGGAAATGCTTTAGACAATAACTACAGATTTTATTCCTATTTATGTCCAGAGATCAAGGATCCACCATGTAGAGTTTATTATGTCCAAAGTTTAAGGATCCAGTGACCAATTTCATATTTATTTGCTTTAAGACTCAATAAAATGTTGTTCAATTTAGTCGGCTTATAAAGCACCAAATTACAACAAAGGCCATCTCAAAACACCTCACAGGCAATTTTCAATACAGATGATGAAGTTCTGAGGTTTTATTTTTTTCATTATATTGGATTTATTTTTCATGATTTTAATTGTCTTTCCATTAATGACACACAGTTCTTGTTTGTGTCATGAATACGAGATCTGTAATATTTGAAATTCAACTGTGGAGGAAATACTAATGATCCTGAGTTTAATGTCATTGTGGCAACTCATAATATGTGGACAAAAACCCAGTTATGTGATACCACTATGCGGCTGAGTGTACTGGTGTGATTTGGAGGTTATAAGGATTTTGTGTTGATTTTATGGATTTTCTCACTTGGTTGTACAGGTGGACATCAAAGGGGTTGACATGTATGATGTAGACCACCAAGACATGATATGTGTTTTGGTTTTAATGGGTTTTTGTCACAGTTTAGTTTGAGACATAGTGACAGATGCACATTTTTTGTTGGTGGACTTCCTAGGATGTGTTAGGATTTTATATTACAATAACTGGGCCGCTTTTGTGCTTTACAATATGCACATAATTTTTACACGTTCTGTAAATTTAATGTGACTCCCATGAGAACTCAGACATGTGAGTATTTTGAAGAAAAGTAGAAATGTATGAATCAGTTTTAAGATTTCAGATGACTTGTTTTAGCCTGCCTGACACAGATATTAGCTTGGATTGTGTTGAGGTGAATTATATATCATATTTGAAAATAAACGCAATAGACTGGAAAGAGATGAAAAATATGACATACTGTGGCAATTTGGGTATATGTGGTACGTTAAGGACCGTCTTGTGAAAGGTGACCATTGATTGTTTTCCTTTTGTGGTGTCTTTTCTCCGGTTTTTGTTTAGTGGTAGCTCTTTGAGTTTGTTTTTCCATTGAGAAGATGCTTTCTTGTAGCTTTTCTTTGGTTTTTTGTTATGTTTTCAGATGCTGAAATATGCATTTCATGTAGGTGAGTTTGCGTTTTTCAGGGTTTGCTTAGATTTGGATTAGATGGCAGACGTTGTGGATGGTTCCTGTTGTTTTGGGTGGTTTGGATGAGGTGTGATGTGAGTGGTGGACGTCTTTTAATCTGCTTTCTTTTTTCAGGGCGACTATCGGAGGGCACCTGGGGCCTGTACTTCGTTTATTATTGATTTTGTGATTTTGCATTGTTACCAGTTTTTTAGGGTGGACAACATGACGGACTGCTCGCTGTCATGGGGAGACAGCTGTTGTGTTTATTCTTGCTTGTGTGGACATCGACATGGCGTATTGGTCTGCCTGTGGTGACCATGGCTGGGTAACTACATTTCTGTTGTACACCCTGAACATCGGTGGTGGGACGTGCCTGTGTTTCATGGTTGTTTTTTAGTGTAAATTTTCATTGTATTTGTTTCTGGGGTGCGACCATGCAAACTCCACTGTGGAATTTGAAGAACTGTTGTGTTTATGCTTTGGTACACGTCGTTAAACATGGAGGTGTGCACGGTATGGATTTGGGTCCAACGCTCCTTTATGATGCCATGGGCGTTGGCTTCTGTGACTTGGTGTGGACGGTCCCTTGGTAAGTACCTGATGTGGTTAGCTACACGGTATCCATGTGGCTAAAAGAGGGGAGTGTAGAATAGCTATTTACATTCATTTTATTTTATTGTTTGTTTTTTGATTGTTGCAAATTGGCTTCATAAAAAGGCACACATGTCAAATTGGATAAAGGACTAATCCAGATTATATTTATATTTTTGATGGATACAATATGCAGACTTCACCGATGGAGATCCAAATTTTACAATAGCTAAAATAATTTATGAGACTCATAGTATGATTTTAAAATTATTGGGGATGCTTAGGACCTTGTTAGCAGTTATCCCGGGACACCAAAATAATGGATGGAATTTCAGGGGGATTATACCACCAAGATAGTGAAGGTTTGTGCTGATCAAATTGGTACCGAGGGGAACATACATTAAGATATATAATACCCTTCCAGAAGATTGGCTTGGAATATCCACCATCATTTCTTTATTGCTCTATTAATATTATGGGAAGGGACTTAATTCAGTATTTTAGGGATTATAGAGTAAGAAGGAGGTCTGTTATTATTTCACATATAATATTTGGAATATATCCCAGTTCAGTACTTTGGGGGGGGGGGGGGGGGGGGCTCATAAGAGTAAGAGTGCTGTAAATTACTTCCAAACAATATTGTATCTGACGGCCCTGTAACTAGAGCCCTGACGGGACTAAAGACATGCTGAGGGATTGGCTATGAATTTGGTATCAATCTAATAGTTGAGTGAGTTGGTAGACTATTTTGGCAGATGGTTGGGCTGGTACCGTTTATATTATTACATTCAAATTGACTTGACTTTAGCAGTACCTGTACTGGTCCTCTGTATAAGACATTTGTTTTTTAAATGCATCACCACTGCCTGAAACCAAATTAGGGGTCTCTTTCCCCTATCAAATGTTACAGCACTCTTAAAGCGATACCCATAAGTTCCCCTCCTGAAGAAGACCCTTGAAGAGGACCCTAAAAGAAGACAAGAAAGAAGACCAAAGTGTTTTTAATGGCTGATTAAAATGTTGTGCTGCTAAGTGTTAACACATATACAGTAGGCCACAGTTCTTTTTGGAGATGTCTATTGTGTTTCATTTTTTTTTTTTTAATCAATTAATTTTTCAATTTTGATTCACTGATACAGTGACTAGATTTTTGTATGATACACTGGGTGATGATGAATCCTTGCTGCATATAGTCGAGTAATGAAGTCCTGTATACCTCATTTGTGTTATTGATATAGGTATTGCAGTGCCTATAATTTGATTTGTCCGTACATGGAGAGACTGACTTTTATTAATTTTTTGCTATATAATAACATGTTGCAACTGACAAAGGAAAATGTTAAGAGCAACTGATGACCACTCCATCAATGTGGATATCCAGAATATGTGTTTTATTATGGATGTGTGGATAATTTTATGATGAACACTTGGAGTGAGCTCCCTATTTTCATTGTTATTGTTTTTATAACTTTTGTATCTGATCTTTTCCATATTTCATTTGATACAGGAATACAGTAATCATTTGTTGTTGATTGAGTGCAGAATTATCTAACAGATTAATCTTTGGGAATTGATGGGGAGATAATTCAATTCACATTCAATGGTCTTAGAAAATTTAAAGATTAATGACAATTTGGATGTGACACCTTGAATGGTAGTTCCCTCTCACACCTTGTTGCCCCTGCCTTGATGGCATGTTGTGTCAGGAGCATATGGAAGGCGGGATGGCTTATGACGGGTAAGATCCCACCTCAAAGCCCAGGATGACCTAACAGGTACCATCACGATTACGTCAATCTCTCAGACAGACCCTGACTTATTATGTGGGCACTGTGAAGGAGCATCAGGATGGGGTCAATTGATGGCTGCCTATGTGCCTACATGTTTGGCAGAAAATTGATTTGATTGGAATATCTGATCATACATGGGAGTTGAATTATGCCAAAATGGTCTTTATTGTTGACATGATAGATTCATGTCAAGAGGGGGAGTTGTTAGATAATATCTGTGCTCTTTGTTTTATGTTAGCTATTAAGTATTTGTGTTATTTGTTTGGAAGTTCTGAGAAATATGTTCATTTTTACTCTATCATGTGTCCAGGGGAGACCACCCCCTGTTGGTGAGAGCCAGTAACATAAGCAATGTGAGACTAAACCACACCCATGTTAACACCCACATTGTATAAATGTGTTGTACAAGTTACTTCAGGGGCCTTTCACAAGATGGACACTGTCTGTGAAGGTCCCAAGCCTGGTTTCTAACATGACCTTGAATAAACTCAAAATGAGGGCTACAATGGTATGGTTTTTGGTAAGGGGCAGAATTATACATAAAAGAACCAGGTAGAAATAAAGAATTACACAGGAGTCAAAATTAAAAGATGCTCCAATCATATTGAAAAATATTCCACATTATTTGCCTGATCATAAAGATTCCAAAAAGGTATAGTTTGGACTATCTGTGACTGAATTCTATGGAGTTACAGGCAGTGTTGTATAGTAACAAAGTAAAAATACTTCACTACTGTACTTAAGTACGTTTTGGGAGACTTTGTACTTTACTTGAGTTTATTTTTTAATTCAGCTTACGTTCACTTTTACTTCACTACATTTCCAACGTTAATTGCATACTTCTACTCCAATACATTTTCTATGCGCCATGCCGTTACTCGTTACAAAAAAAACAAAAACAAAACAACAAAACACAGACACACATGAAAAAAGTTGCATTTTCACCCAGAGACAACTACTGACTGCAACGAAGTCAGGTCGATTTGTCATGAGGCATGTCCGTAGGCTTTTTTGCAGTTGTGCACTTGGGGGGTGTTTGTCAGGAAAATGATCATTTCTCTGCATTGATTACAGACCTGCAGCGGGTCTGTAATCAACTTTTCTGCAGAATGGCTTTGCTTTGAACCTTGAACCAATCGAAGCAGTGATTCAGAGACTGAAGCAGTGCTTTGATCTACGATTCGTGGATTCATTGTTTAATTTCGCTTTATCCTAATTTTTCCCGCTAAAACCCTGAAGAGCATATGTCTGTGAGTAAAATTTAATGTTTTTATGTTAAACCAACATGTTATGGTTGATAGATGTATTTTATAACTTAAAAACGGGACCGATGCTAACACGTTAGCTTGTCTATGGTGTTTTCAATGTTAAATTTAGCATTAAGCTGTTCACATCAGCACGTTTGTGTTGATTTGTTTTCTGTATAATTTATGACTCAGCGTTCGTTGTCGTAAAAGAGTCATATTGTAATTTTTTTAATTTATTTTTATTCATATATTAATAATAGCAACAATAGTCTACATAATAGATAATAGATCAATAATGACAGACTAATGTTACAATACAATTTTAGAGAAAGAGAAAAAGAACCCAATGAAACAAAACAGAAAAGATAAAACCATGTAACAATAAAAATAAATAAATACATATAGAAATAAATACCTGTTTCCTGTGAACACCTAGTGAGTAGCCTACTCTTGTTTAGGTTTTGAAACCTTGTTTCTGAAGTGTTTTTGTGTGATGTGCACAATTTTCAGTATTTTGACTAATACTACCAGTCATTTACAAGCCTAAACTTTGTAATATATATATATAAAATCAATTCGTTTTTGATTATTAACATTTACTTGTACTTTTACTTTCAATACTTGAGTACATTTAGTTGTAAATTACTTGTTATACTTAAGTACGATACTTTAAGATTTTTACTTGAGTAGCATTTCAATCGGTGACTTGAACGTCTACCAAAGTCATTTTTTTAATGGGTATCTGTACTTTTACTTAAGTGTGATTTTCCAGTACTTTATACAACACTGGTTACAGGATAAAAACAGCAAGAATGGTGACAAAGCTCAGTTTCATTTTGTACAGGGATCAAAAGTTAAAGTTGCTCCAATTTTGGTAAGAAGTGATGCAAATTATTGGTTGAGCTAATAGGATTAATAAATTGAATAGTTTTGACAGTGCTGAATGCTTGGTCTCCCAAGTAAAGGTCAAACAAGGTCTACGTCTACTGGATTCTATGACATATTTTTCAATATGATTGGAGCATCTTTTAATTTTGACCTCTTTGTAATTCTTCAATTGACCCCAACCTTATCACCGATTGAAAAGTCAAGTGGCCAGTCATTTTTTTCAAAAGAGGAGTGTCGAAGAAGTATTTCTGCCGAATTTGATGCTTTTATCACCATTTGCATGATTGTTTGAGTTATCTGCTGCACTATTTACAACTGTCATCGTGGATTTTTTTCTGTGCTGTTTAAACCGCAGCAACTCTCAAAACTCTCTTTTGGCACGCAAAAGATTATGGGTTAGGGTCTGAGCGTCTGGGTGCTAGTAGATGGAAGTGTTCTATGCATTTTATATTATGCAGTTATATCAGACAGTTATCACAACTTGACTTAAAAAAATGGCATCTTTTACAAAAGCACATTTATACGAGGTCTGTTAGAAAACTATCCGACCTTTTTATTTTTTGCAAAAACAATATGGATTTGAATCGTGTGATTGCATCAGACAAGCTTGAACCTTCGTGCACATGCGTGAGTTTTTTCACGCCTGTCGGTTGCATCGTTCACATGTGAGCACACCTTGTGGGAGAAGTGGTCCAGCCCCCTCGTTGGATATTCATTGTCAGGAAATTGGCTGATCGACTGCCGCTTTGCTTCATCAAAATTTTTTCAGAAAGTGTGAGAGACAGCCAGGTGGAAACCATTTGGAAAATTCAGATGGCTTTCGGTGAAGATCTTATGGGGATGTTTCTGTGTAGGCTCTCAGTTGTCCAGGTGGTTTCTATAGTAGAGAAGCTTGAATCTTTGACTGGACTGGGTTGGTTGACGTGAGGACGTTTCGCTTCAAATCGCAGAAGCCGGGTGGCTTATGTGATTAATTTGCTTCGGGGCAAGGCACGCGCTCTGGGAGCAGAACTCACGGCTCCTGTCTACGTACACTGAGTTTATCAGGGAGTTTCGACAGGTGTATGATCATCCTCACAGAGGCGAATCCGCTTCAAATGTGCTACTGTCAATCCGACAGGGGCGCCATAGCGCAGCCGAATATGCAGTCGCCTTCCACGTTGCGGCAGCGAGGGCTGGCTGGAATTCGGTGGCGCTCCGCCTTTGTAAAGGGGCCTGTCTCCGGCCCTAAATGAGCACCTGGTGGCGAAAGCTCAACCGCGGGATTTAGATGGCTGATAGATCTGGTTATACGATTAGACAATCGGTTAGCTGAACATCAACGGGAGCGAGACGAAGGACGTGGCCGGGTGCGCGTCGTCCCTCCCTCTTCCAGGTCCGAAGCAGCCCCGCCCGCTCCCCGCTCCAAGGCCAGGGATCTCCACGTGACAACAGCTCCCTGCTGACGTTGCTATGGAAACAAGCAGGGCCAAAGTGAGAAGGAGGACACAAAGGAGACTGGCACATGGAGAGTGTGTTTACTGCGGCTCAAATGAGCATGCGCAGAATCAGGGGCCCCAAGGCGGTCAAACACTTGACTCAACCTTAGAGACTGGGTTAAGAGTGAGTCATATAAACCACACGGGTATCCCACGCAAATGCGCACGACTCCCAGTCACGATCCTCTGTGGGGATTTAACCCTTAATGCCCTAGCACTGATTGAAACGGGTCAGAAGGGAATCTACTGGACAGTATATGGGCTAAGGAGGTGGGGCTCCCTCTGGTGGCTGTTCCTTCACCATTGAAGGTACGGGCACTAGATGGCACCCTTCTTCCAGTAATCACACACCAGACACAGCCCTTAACACTGGTTGTCTCTGGAAACCACAGGGAGGAGATTGTGTTTTTTGTAACACCGTCTACCTCCAGGGTTATTTTGGGTTATCCATGGATGATTAAGCACAAT
This sequence comes from Thalassophryne amazonica, assembly GCF_902500255.1. Classification (NCBI taxonomy): domain Eukaryota; kingdom Metazoa; phylum Chordata; class Actinopteri; order Batrachoidiformes; family Batrachoididae; genus Thalassophryne; species Thalassophryne amazonica. The sequence continues at coordinate 149,220,170 of NC_047105.1, forward strand.
CCCCGGATCGATTGGCCGACTGGGGTTGTGGCTCAATGGCGCAAAACCTGCCACCAGGAGTGTCTAAGATCCTCGGTCCCACCAGGTGAGACAGCTAAGGAGGAGGTCCGAGTCCCCCCCCAATCTTACAACGGTGCCGGCTGAGTACCATGATCTTTCTGACGTTTTCAGCAAAGATCTGGCACTCACGCTTCCCCGCACCGACCGTATGATTGTGCTATTGATTTGGTTCCGGGCGCTGAGTATCCGTCCAGCAGGCTGTACAATCTCTCACGTCCTGACGCGCGGAATCAATGGAGACCTACATCCGGGACTCTTTAGCTGCCGGGTTAATCCGGACCTCTTCCTCCCCATGGGGTGCAGGTTTCGATTTTGTGGGCAAGGACAGCGGACTCCGTCCATTGCATTGATTATAGAGGGCTGAACGAGATCACGGTTCGCAACCGATACCCGTTACCTCTATTGGATTCAGTGTTCACGCCCCTGCATGGAGCCAAAATATTCACGAAACTGGATCTCAGAAAATGCAGCGGTTGTTGGAGAATGGCTGTTTGTGAAGGGCGAGAAGTGCGAGTTTCACCGTACTTCCTTGTCCTTCCTGGGGTTAATCAATCTCCTCCAACTCAGTCGCACCTGATCCAGCTAAGGTAGCGGTGGCAAGAGATTGGCACCAACTGGTAAGCCGTAGGAAGCTGCAACAGTTCCTCGGCCTCGCAATTCTACAGGAGGTTCATTAAGGCTATAGTCAGGTTGTTGGTCCCCTTACAGCCTGACCTCCACAAAAGTCTCATCACCTGGTCGGATCGGTGCAAGCCGTGTTTAGGGAGTTGAAACACCGGTTCTCGACTGCGGCAGTTCTGGTGCAGCCCCGATCCTAACCGCCAGTTCATTCATTGAAGTGGATGCCCTCTGACTCAGGGATAGGCAGCTGTGCTGTCCCAGAGCAGGGAGTCCGATAAGGTTCTCCACCCTTGTGCCTATTTCTCCCGCAGGTTACGGACTTTGTTACGAGCCTCCCTGCGTCCCAGGGATGACAACCATCCTGACGATAGTGGACTGGTTCTCCAAGGCGGCCCACTTCGTGACCCTCCCGAAGCTCCCGACGGCCCAGGAGACCGCAGACCTCTTGGTCCCACACGTCGTGCATCTGCCATGGTATCCGAGCTGACATCGTCTTGGATCGTGGTCCCCAGTTCTCCTCGCAAGTCGGAGGAGGTTTCTGTAGGGAACTGGGGGCACCGCAAGCCTGTCGTCCGGGTACCACCCCAGACCAACGGACAAGCAGAGCGGAGGCTAACCAAGATCTGGAGCAGGCCCTGAGGTGTGTCACCTCTGCACAACCCGACGGCTGAAGTCAACACCTCGCCTGGATCGAGTTGCCCACAACAGCCAGATCTCATCGGCGACCGGCCTCTCCCCATTTGAAGTGTGTTTGGGGTACCAGCCCCGCATATTCCTAGCCGGGAGGGAGAGGTCGAGGGCGAAGACCCATGCAGAGCCGACGCGAGCCCCGGCCCCCGCTTACCATCCGGGCAGAGGTCTGGCTTTCCACCAAAAACATCCCCTCTGCACACCGAACTCACCCAAGTTGACTGATCACTACATTGACCATTCCCCATCGTAAAAGTAATCAGTCCAGCCCCAGTTGAAGCTCAGACTCCCTGCTCACTGCGGATACATCCCGTGTTCCATGTTTCAAAGATCAAACCATATCAACCTCAGACCTCTGCACCCCGGACCAGCGCTGCCTCCTGCCCGCATCATCGACGGCGAGCCAGCCTGGACAGTTAGGAGGCTGCTTGATGTTCGCTGGAGGGGTCGGGGTTACCAGTATCTGGTGGATTGAGAGGGGTACGGACCCGAAGAGCGCTCCTGGGTGAAGAGGAGCTCATCTTGGATCCGGCCCTCCTGGACGACTTCTACCAGCGGACAATCGACAAGCTAGGTCGGGGCGCCAGGAGGCGCCCATTGGGGGGAGGGGGTCCTGTTGTGTGGGCCGCCTGAAGAGGAGGTACTGCTGGCTCACCACCAGATGGCCCCTGCCTGTCGTCGGGTTTCAGACACTAGAGGGCGTAGTCGCCTCACAGGACAGCACGCTTCTGACAGCTGTCACCCATCAATTCATCCCATCATCCATAAAGGCCTGGGAGAGACACCATACCTCTGCAGAGTTATCAGCCATTACCCATCAGGTAAACAACTCAGCCGATCTGTGCCGTATGCACCACATTTTGCAGCAGAGCTTTTTTGCTGTCGTTAACCTTTTGTACCTTGCAGCTTGGTACCGAGTTTGTGGAAGTTGGAGGAGTTGCGGTCTCCACTCCTCACTCGACTTGATTAAGTGATACATAAGACACTGCACGTACTCTGTGTTCCTGTGTTTGGAGGTGGAGGTTTTTCCCTCAGGAAGGAACTGTATTTTTGCTGACTGTTTGCTGGGTGTACACACACCCACCTTTAACCTGTGTCTGTTCCTGCCAGCAGTACCGGATCTGACAGCTGGAACCTCGTGGGTCCCGGCTCTTCTCTGGTTAGGCGTCTCCTACCCTCGAGCCTGCCCACGCGTCACTGAGTTTTGTGATTGACAGACTAAAGGCATATTTGGTTGTTTGTGCACATTTGCAGAATAAATTGTTATTTATTCGGATTGTATATCTGAGTGTATCTGAGTGAGCTCTTGCAGCCGTACACTCCACGTAGGGCTCTGAGATCAGCTGACCAGCTTCTCCTGGCTGTTCCTAAAGCCAGGCTTAAATCCAGAGGTGACAGAGCCTTTTCTGTGGCAGCACCACGGCTCTGGAACGATCTTCCGCTGACTGTCAGGTCCTGAGAGTCTGTGGGACAGTTTAAGTCCAGAATGAAAACTCATCTCTTCTCCCTGTCTTTCAGCGCTGGCTAAATGGTGGATGCTTTGCTCTGCTATTTTGCTCTGTATTTTTTTTATTTATTTATTTTTTATTCTTTTCCTTTGTTAATATTTTACACTTTTGTATTGCTATTATTGTGAAGCACTTTGGTCAGCTGCAGCTGTGTTTTAAATGTGCTATATAAATAAATTTGAATTGAATTGACGTTTTTTTTATCATTTGTTTAGTTTTTGTAACGTCAGCATTTAGTTTGACTTCGTTCGACCAGCTGAATGTTTTCACACCATGCAGAAGCCAGTTTGTGAGCACTGCTGCTGCTGCGTTCATGTACCATCGGAAATTACAGGGCAAACTCAGCCTTAGTGCTTGGATTTTTTTTTTTATCTGGGTGGACAGTCAGCTTCACTGGGATCAGGCATCTTATATAGGTGAGAATTAATCTTTTGTGTGGATACAATTAATTATTTTGCCACAAGCAACTGCTGAATTTGAAAAACCAAAAAAAGTTGTGTAATTTCCGACGGTACCTGAACGCAGCGGTAGCTCCTGCGTGTGCTTATTATTTTTTATTAAATATAACAATATGAGTGTAGGAATGACAATCCAGTCCTTCTGTACATGCGGCAACAGGTAGATAATTCAAATGATTATATAAAGAGCTGTTCTGGAAGACAGAATTCACACTGTGGATCAGCTGCAGCTGGTGGAAATAACCACACGAGTCAATGCGCGTTCATGCGGACTGATCAGTTTATTGCTCTGATATAGTCAATCATCTTTACACTTATATTTATTCCCCATTTTGACAGTTTTCTGTTATAAATCAATACATATGGCTTTGTAACATAATACAGTGATACAGCAGTGACCACGGCACACCGAAGTTGTTTTTTTTTTTTTTTTTTAATTGTAGCAAGACTAAGTGCACAGTGTGTTGACAGACGGTGAGGACGTGCACACAGATCTCCACAGCTTGTGTTTGCAGTTTCTCCAGGACTCAGGTGCTATGAGCGCCATTCCAGCACCGAGTCCTAGAACTCAGAGATGCAGACACACACTGCTCCAGCTGTGGCTCCAGGCGCGTTTCGTTTAAAGTGTCAAGATCAACATTAGCTCCCATTTCATTTAGTTCCTCATTCGTCCCTTTAGCACTTTTGCTTCGCAGGCTATTCGGTGATAAAGCTCTTTTGTCCACTTTTCTCAATGAATTGTGACTCTTTTTTTTCTTTTTTCTCTTTGTTCAGGAATTGTCGTGTGCCATGTGACTGGGCCATTAGACTCACTTATTTTCCCTTTCGTATGTCTAGCATACTGGCATAGTATGTTATTATGCTTTCTACCCTTTTAAATTCATTTTATTAGTAAACGGAGTGTGCCGCGGCCTCAATTTTATGTAAAGTCTGGGTCTTTTAGTGAAGCTTAGGGCTAGTGGCCGGCGATCACCTTAGTATTATTTTTGTTGTTGTTTCATGCTGACAAACTATACTGTATATCTTGTCTATCTGATGCCTGATTCTGTTTTTTTCCTCTGTTTGAGGTGCGGCTTCATCCAGAGATGGGTGTGGTGGCTACTTCTGGAACTCGGGAGCAACCGGCACCATTTCTTGTATATTCCCTTTGTAATGTGTGTCTGTATCATGGCCCGAGCAGAGGGTCGCCCCTTTGAGTTTCCCCAGGTTTCTTCCTCAAATCATCAGAGGGAGCTCTTCCTTACTGGTGTCACCTGTGTTCTTGCTGTGGGGTTGGTAAGGTCAGACCTTACTGTGTGAAGTGCCTTGAGGCAACTTTGTTGTGATTTGGCGCTATGTAAATGAAATAAATTGAAAAATTGAAAGTGAAAAATGATCTGTGACTCTCAACAGGAGCAGGTGAAAGAAAAAGAAAATTCAAGAGCAGCACATATTCAAGTGTTGAAAACAAACAAACAAAAAAGGACAGCATGGTGGCGTCACAGCAAGAAGGTCATGGGATCACTTCCCACCTGGTCCTTTCTGTGTGGAGTCTGCACATTGTCCTTGTGTATTTGTGAGTTTCCTCTATGCACGCTGGTTTCCTCTAACAATCAAAACCTGCTCATTTAGGGTCTGCTCCTTTCTGTATGTCTGACTGATGCAGCGTCTCTACATCTGGAGTCAGTTCCCGGGCACTGGGCTGTGGCTGAACACTGCCCCTGGTGGTTGGATTATGTCTGACTGTAATTAAGATGATTAGATGCAGGGGTCATATTTCATTGTACAACCCCAATTCCAAAGAAGTTGGGACATTGTGTAAAATGTAAATAAAAACAGAATACAATGATTTTCAAATCCTCTTCAACCTATATTCAATTGAATACACCACAAAGACAAGATATTTAATGTTCAAACTGACAAACTTTATTGTTTTTCTGCAAATATTTGTTCATTTTGAAATGGATGCCTGCAACACGTTACAAAAAAGTTGGGACGGGGCAACAAAAGACTGGGAAAATTGATGAATGCTCAAAGAACACCTGTTTGGAAACAGGTGAGTGTCATGATTGGATATAAAAGGAGCATCCCCAAAAGGCTCAGCTGTTCACAAGCAAAGAAGGGCGAGGATCACCACTGTGTGAACAACTGTGTGAAAAAAAATAGTCCAACAGTTTAAGAACAATGTTTCTCAATGTTCAATTACAAGGAATTTAGGGATTCCATCATCTACAGTTCATAATATAATCAGAAGATTCAGAGAATCTGGAGAACTTTCTACACGTAGGCAGCAAGGCTGAAAACCAACATAAGATCCCTCAGGCGGCACTACATTAAAAACCGACATCATTGTGTAAAGGATCTTACCGCGTGGGCTCAGGAACACTTCAGAAAACCATTGTCAGTTAACACAGTTCGTCACTACATCTACAAGTGCAAGTTAAAGCTCTACCATGCAAAGTGAAAGCCAAACATCAACAACATCCAGAAACACCGCCGCCTTCTCTGGGCCTGAACTCATTTGAAATGGACCGACACAAAGTGGAAAAGTGTGCTGTGGTCTGATGAGTCCACATTTCAAATTGTTTTTGGAAATCATGGATGTCGTGTCCTCTGGACAAAAGAGGAAAAGACCATCCAGATTGTTACCAGTGCAAAGTTCAAAAGCCAGCATCTGTGATGGTATGGGGGCGTGTTAGTGCCCATGGCATGGACAACTTACACATCTGTGATGGTATGGGGGTGTGTTAGTGTCCATGGCATGGACAACTTACACATCTGTGATGGTATGGGGGTGTGTTAGTGCCCATGGCATGGACAACTTACACATCTGTGATGGCACCATCAATGCTGAAAGGTACATCCAGGTTTTGGAGCAACACATGCTGCCATCCAAACAACGTCTTTTTCAGGGACGTCCCTGCTTATTTCAGCAAGACAACACCTACAATTCCACCAATTAGTGTCCTCAGTTCCCAAACACTTATTGAGTGTTGTTAGAAGGAAAGGTGATGTAACACTCAATCAATCAATCAATCAACTTTTTTCTTGTATAGCGCCAAATCACAACAAACAGTTGCCCCAAGGCGCTCCACATTGCAAGGCAAGGCCATACAATAATTATGAAACACAGTCTACGTCTAAAGCAACATAACCAAGGGATGGTCCAGGGTCACCCGATCCAGCCCTAACTATAAGCCTTAGCGAAAAGGAAAGTTTTAAGCCTAATCTTAAAAGTAGAGAGGGTATCTGTCTCCCTGATCTGAATTGGGAGCTGGTTCCACAGGAGAGGAGCCTGAAAGCTGAAGGCTCTGCCTCCCATTCTACTCTTACAAACCCTAGGAACTACAAGTAAGCCCGCAGTCTGAGAGCGAAGCGCTCTAATGGGGTAATATGGTACTACGAGGTCCCTAAGATAAGATGGGACCTGATTATTCAAAACCTTATAAGTAAGAAGAAGAATTTTAAATTCTATTCTAGCATTAACAGGAAGCCAATGAAGGGAGGCCAACACGGGTGAGATATGCTCTCTCCTTCTAGTCCCCGTCAGTACTCTAGCTGCAGCATTCTGAACCAACTGAAGGCTTTTTAGGGAACTTTTAGGACAACCTGATAATAATGAATTACAATAGTCCAGCCTAGAGGAAACAAATGCATGAATTAGTTTTTCAGCATCACTCTGAGACAAGACCTTTCTGATTTTAGAGATATTGCGTAACACAGTGGGAAACATACCACTGTCCCAGCTTTTTAGAAACGTGTTGCAGGCATCCATTTCAAAATGAGCAAATATTTGCACAACAATAAAGTTTATCAGTTTGAACATTAAATATCTTGTCTTTGTGGTGTATTCAATTGAATATAGGTTGAAGAGGATTTGAAAATCATTCTATTCTGTTTTTATTTACATTTTACACAACGTCCCAACTTCATTGGAATTGGGGTTGTATGTATTCATCTCCATATGAGAATAAAGGCCCTTTATTCTTCTTTTTTGATGTGAATGAGATAAGGACCATGAGCTCCTTCATCAATGCCTTGAGAAGGTTCATTACAGTCCAGGGATCCAAAAACAGACACAGACTGTGGCATATACTTTGTTGGAGCTTCTTGAGAACAGTCAACATGAACCAGAATTTCAACAGTGTGGAGACATTCCTGAGCAAGTAGAGCTGCAGCTGGGTGCTGAACCCACGTGGGTGGTGCATGAGAACGTATTTGGACAGCATGCTGCCTAAACAGAAAAAAAACGTCTGAAACATGAAGTTCTGATTCCAGTCATGGCTGAGGTAGTGGCGGTCATGAAGGTGACGCCTTTCAGCTCACTGTCATTTGACTCAGAGTCTCATCTTGGCCTCACTCTAAGAATGCTCTTGACAGTCAAAACAAGCGTTACACGCAACAGCAGCAACAGAAGAGGACAAACCTTCAAGAGGAGGACGTTGTTCTCCTGAAGGATAATCAGGCAAAGAAAAATGAGGGGCTTTTTCTGGAGGAGATGGACTACATTAGAAAGCTTAAATGGAAGCTACCAAGGACAGAACTAGACTTTCTCATGTCCGGTTCTGCTTCTGTCTTCAAAGACAAAAGTAAGCCCACTCAGTTTCTCCATTGTTTTCACTTGGGGTTGCAAATCAAGGCTGGATCTGCACAGGTTTTACGCCGGCTGCCTTTTCTAATGTAACTCCACATTACATAGAGAACAGGCAGGGGTGATCTTGAACCAAGAACCATACACTTTACAATCGCACAAACCGCTTAGCCACCACCCCTGCTTAGACTGCCTTAATTGAGAGAGCGGCGTCAACTCAGAACACGGCGCCATTTTGGTTCCAACTGCGCTGAACTACTGAATGAACCTTTAATGTTTTCAACATTTTTTAAAATCATTTAACCACATACAGCAACACATCCAGGTACAGGTGCTATCAAAATAAATATAAAAATAGTTAAGCTGTCAAATGTACAATTTATGATGATTTATGTAATTAATTTAAAGCCTGATTTATGCAGCTGCAGCTCTGTAACTCTGTGTCATACAATGACGTGTGTGACAGATTTGTCTCTGGATTTTGCTTTATTCTGGACCAATTTGACCCTCAACAAGCTTTACTTTCTACAATCAAAGGTAACCTGTATAGTTTCCTCTTTTTCCGATTTTGTACTGTAAAGTTGCGGACTTTTCTGATCCATTTGTAATCAGCGTGCACACTGTAAAAACTAATAAAATATGATGGGAGACAAAGGTTTGAAAGCAGTAAAGTGTCAAATCACAGCCTTTTGTGCCTGATTTAACAGGTGCACGTCAGGCTGCGGGTCCGAGTCTGAACACTGTTTTAAAAAATAAATGGCCATTTCTTTAAATCACAGAAATGACTCCGATACCACTTTCCTTAAATCAGCGAATGTCAGAGCTGAACTTTAATTTGTACCTCTGTTACTGTGCACGTCCAGACTGCTCGGGGTTTTTACTGGAAATACATTGTGATCGGACAGGACATTTTATCAGATCTGAGCAAAAAATCTGTTATACAAAATCTGTTATATACAGTGTTTATTACATGGAAAACAACAGAAAAACTTTGGGACTTTTTTGTCCGGTGACTGTGAATATCTGGTTTATACGATGACGGTTTAGGTGAGTTTTACTGAACATGGGACTGAACAATAAATTTACCTCTCAAAGCTTTGATGATGATGTCAGCTTCCATCCCTCACACTGACTTTATTTTTCCAAATGTTTCTTCTGTTTGGATCTGAAGGGAATCTGTACATCTTGGAGCCCTTGCATTTACAGTGAATAAATAAATAAAATAGCTGATTTATGTGCAGACACATTAACAGCCAACACTATTTTGAACCCAATATGGCACAAGGAGTCACGTGATGGATTTTTTTTTTTTTTTGACTCATCACGTCGCCACTCTCTCAATTAAGGCACTTTATTCCTGCAACTCTGTCTTCAAAGACAGATTTTGTTCGTTCATGTGGGTTCTCTGGAGACCTGAGGCAGGGCGTGTTCTGCCCTCTTGTGGTCAGCCCTTTAATTTACCAGACCATTTTTTTACCTGCCGTCTCTGCCGTCTGTCTGAAGGACGTGGTCGTGTGCACTTCACCGCAGCAAACCATCCTGTGTCCAGGTGTGTTACGACACGCCGGCTCCATCCATTTAAATTCCTACTTTTTCCTTTCTGCTGACTAAAGAAACATCTTTTCACTGTGCAGGCCTCACTGGCTATCCAACCATGAGTACATGAGTACTTTACTGAGAAGACAAAAGGAACCAGGATGTTACTTTAAAATATGACATGACATATTTTGAAAGGAGAAATAAAATAATAAATCCTTGTTAATTTGCAAAGCTGGCAGATAGTAAATGATCATTTGTGTTTCTTACCGCCTGCTTGGTCTCAAATAATCTTACTAACATTTTGGATAAAAAGAGCTGAAACCTTTGACTGTCAAACATTTACACTTGAATACTGCTGAGAAGGCTCCGCCCACTCACAGGTTTGGACTGTGAGGGAACATATCCATTCTATCACATCATTTTGCTGTGCATCTCACTAATTTAGGAGACATTCACAAATGGATGTGGTCCTGTTTCCACATCAGCTTCAGGCAAAAAGTGCAGAAGAAAAGGCTCCAGAACTTTGTCCTACCTGTGGCGCTGTCTGTGTGTGGTCCCTGCCCGTTGGTCTGTCCGTTACGATGTTTCATTTTATATTCATCCTCCTCCAGTTGTTCCAGGGCCAGCTGTCTCCAGCTACGCAGTGATGCTTTTCCCACCCAGTAACACTGATCACTGAGACACACAGCCAAGAGATAAGAGATCAAAATTAGGAGAAGGGTTAGGGTATATTTTTAGTCTAAGGTTTAATGCTGGGTCAAGGATTAGGGTAGGATTTGGCTTAGCGCAGGGCTTGGGTAAGTCTTTTGTGAGTGTAGGATTCTGGTTATTTCTGTCATTTCGGTCATTTCATGTAGGGTTCTGGTTGATGTTTTGTGTAGCATTCTGGTTACTGCAGGGTTTGGTTCCTGTAAGGTTTCCATACGTTTGTCGTTTGTGCAGGGTTTGTAAAGGGTCTTGGTGAGTGCAGGGTTTGTAAAGGATCCTGGTGAGTGCAGGGTTCGCAAAGTGTCCTGGTTAGTGCAGGGTTGTAAAGGGTTCTGGTTAGTGCAGGGTTTGCAAAGTGTCCTGGTTAGTGCAGGGTTTGTAAAGGGTTCTGGTTAGTGCAGGGTTCGCAAAGTGTCCTGGTTAGTGCAGGGTTCGCAAAGTGTCCTGGTTAGTGCAGGGTTCGCAAAGCATCCTGGTTAGTGCAGGGTTCGCAAAGCATCCTGGTTAGTGCAGGGTTCGCAAAGCATCCTGGTTACTGCAGGGTTCGTAAAGGGTTCTGGTTAGTGCAGGGTTTGTAAAGGTTTCCTGGTTAGTGTAGTGTTCAATTCAGTTCAATTTATTTTCATTTATAAGCGCCAAATCACAACAGAGTTCCCTCAAGGTGCTAGAACAGCAGTGGTAAGAAAAAAACTCCCTCTGAGGAATAAACTTCAAGCACACCAGACTCAAAGGGGTGACCCCTCTGCTTGGGCCATGATACAGACACAAATTACAGAACAGTTCACAAAACGAATATACAGGAAAAGCTGTTGGTGCACAGGACAGGAGGGTCTCCAGCACAAATACAACTCCCATCTCTGGATGGAGCTGCACCTTAAAGAGAGAAAAAACAATCAGGCATTAGAGAGAGAAGAAATACAGTATAATCTGCCAGCATTAAACAACAAAAAAACAGGAAATACTAAAGTGATCGCCGGCCACTAGCCTGAGCTTCACTAAAAGACCCAGAATTTAGATAAATTTGAGGCCCGGCACGCTCTGTTTACTAATAAAATTAATTAAAAGAGTAAAAACGTGCAGAACTATACTATGCCAGTATGCTAGCCATATGAAAGGGAAAATAAGTGCGTCTTAAGTCTGGACTTGAAAGTCTCTACAGAATCTGACAGTTTTATGGCCCAGTCACACCTCACATGACGATTCCTGAATGAAGGGAAAAAAGTAAAAAAGATCACAATTTGTTGAGAAAAGGTGGACAAAAGAGCTTTATCACCAAACAGCCTGCGAAGCAAGAGCGCAAAAGGGACGAAAGAGGAACTTAACAAAACTGAAGCTAACGATCTCAACGCTTTAAACGAAATGCGCATGGAGCCACAGTTGGAGCAGTGTGTGTCTGCATCTGTGAGTTCCAGGACTCTGTGCTGGAACGGAGCTCATAGCACCTGAGTCCTGAAGAAACTGCAAACAGAAGCTGTGGAGATCTGTGTGCACGTCGGTGGACCACCTGCTCTGGTTCCTCGTCCAGAACAAAGAGAGATCATCTCCATCATCATCAGAATCCACACTGAGGACACGCTGCGCACTCCGTCTTCCTCCAATAAAAAAAAACCCTCTGGTGTGCCGCGGTCACTGCTGTATCACTGTATTATTCCTTTACTCCTCTTGTCTTTCAGCTGTTCCCGCTAGGGGTCGCCACAGCAGATCAATCGTTTCCATCTCACCCTGTCCTCTGTATCTTCTTCTGTCACACCAACCACCTGCATGTCCTCTCTCAGCACAAGCATATATACTGATTTATAACAGAAAACTGTCAAAAGGGGGAATAAATATAAGGTAAAGGATTGAATATATCAGAGGAATAAACTGATCAGTGCGTGTGAACGCGCATTGACTCCGTGTGTGCGGTTTTTCCACCAGCTGATCACTGATCCACAACGTGAATTCTGCCTTCCAGAACAGTTCTTTATATAATCTTTTCAATTATCTACCCGTTGCCACATGTACAGAAGGACTGGATGTCATTCCTACACTTATATTATTATATTTAATAAAAAACAATAAGCGCACGCAGCAGCTACTGCTGCCGCTAATGCTGCATTCAAGTACCATTGGAAATTACACAATTTTTTGTTGTTTTAAATTCAGCAGTTGCTTGTGGCAAAATAATTCAGTGTATCCACACAAAGATTAATTCTGGCCTATGTAAGGTGCTTGAGCCCAGTGAAGCTGCCCCCCTACCCAGATGAAAAAAAAAAAAAATCCAAGCAAACAGGCTGAGTTTGTCCTGTAATTTCCGACGGTATATGAAGCAGCAGCAGCCTCAGTGCTCACAAACTGGAATCTGCACTGTGTGAAAACATTGAGCTGCTCAAACAAAGTCAAATTAAACAATGTGTCAAAAACTAAAACTTTTAAAAAAACGTCAAGAACAACAGCAAAACGAAACACAGACAAATTGAGGTTTTCGTTGTCATTCGTTCAAATTTTTTAAGTTTAAAAATCCTGACAAAGCGCCAGCTGCAGGAACGAGGCTGCGCGAAGGTTAAACGATGCCAACGAAAGTCCAGATTTCTTGTTTCGTCAGGGCTTCGTTGCCCTTTGTTAAGTGCCGTGTGACTGGGCACAGAACAGGGGCATGATAAGAGAAAGCTCTGTGACCTGCAGACTTCTTATTCACCCTAGGGACACAAATTAGTCCTGCACCCTGAGAACACAAAGCCCGGGCTGGTACGTAACGTTTAATTAGGTCAGCTAGGTAGGAAGGTGCCAGTCCGTGAACAATTTTATAGACTAGTAGCAGAACCTTAAAATCTGATCTTACTGGGACAGGAAGTCAGTGAAGAGACGCCAAACTGGGTGTAATGTGGTCAAACTTTTGTTTTTGTTTTTTGTTTTTTGCCACCGTTGTCGTGCGTTACCTGTGCTGCTCCACAGCCTGTCTAGTGGATTTTTATTTTATTTTTGCCGCCGTTGTCGTGCGTTGCCTGTGCGCTCCACAGCCTGTCTAGTGGATTTTTATTTTATTTTTTACCACTGTTGTCGTGCGTTACCTGTGCTGTTCCACAGCCTGTCTAGTGGATTTTTATTTTATTTTTGCACCGTTGTCGTGCGTTCGCTGTTGCCGTGCGTTACTTGTGCTGCTTCATGGCCTGTCTGGTGCCTTAACTAAAGCACTCCTTCTGCTGAATCACCTCTAAATTATTTACACATTATTCACTTTGCTGTGTTTTTAGGAATCCACTATGGTTGCGTAGCTACTAGCTTTTAGCTGATTTAGCATGGCGGCTTCTCCTGTCTCTCCCGCACTTTTCTGCTCTGGGTGTGAAATGTTTAGTTATTCCTCGGCCTCCTTTAGCAGTAACGGTACCTGTATAAGTGTAGCTTATGTCTAGCTTTGGAGGCCAGGCTGGGCGAATTGGAGACTCGGCTCCGCACCGTGGAAAATTCTACAGCTAACCAGGCCCCTGTAGTCGGTGCGGACCAAGGTGGCTTAGCCACCGTTAGTTCCCCCCTGGCGGATCCCGGGCAGTGGGGAAAGCAGGCTGACTGGGTGACTGTGAGGAGGAAGCGTAGCCCTAAACAGAAGCCCCGTGTACACCGTCAACCCGTGCACATCTCTAACCATTTTTCCCCACTCGACGATACACTCGCCGAGGATCAAACTCTGGTTATTGGCGACTCTGTTTTGAGAAATGTGAAGTTAGCGACACCAGCAACCATTGTCAATTGTCTTCCAGGGGCCAGAGCAGGCGACATTGAAGGAAATTTGAAATTGCTGGCTAAGGCTAAGCGTAAATTTGGTAAGATTGTAATTCACGTCGGCAGTAATGACACTCGGTTACGCCAATCGGAGGTCACTAAAATTAACATTAAATCGGTGTGTAACTTCGCAAAAACAATGTCGGACTCTGTAGTTTTCTCTGGGCCCCTCCCCAATCAGACCGGGAGTGACATGTTTAGCCGCATGTTCTCCTTGAATTGCTGGCTGTCTGAGTGGTGTCCAAAAAATGAGGTGGGCTTCATTGATAATTGGCAAAGCTTCTGGGGAAAACCTGGTCTTGTTAGGAGAGACGGCATCCATCCCACTTTAGATGGAGCAGCTCTCATTTCTAGAAATCTGGCCAATTTTCTTGGATCCTCCAAACTGTGACTATCCAGGGTTGGGACCAGGAAGCAGAGCTGTAGTCTTACACACCTCTCTGCAGCTTCTCTCCCCCTGCCATCCCCTCATTACCCCATCCCCGTAGAGACGGTGCCTGCTTCCAGACCACCAATAACCAGCAAAAATCTATTTAAGCAAAAAAATTCAAAAAAAAAAAATAATATAGCACCCTCAACTGCACCACAGACTAAAACAGTTAAATGTGGTCTATTAAACATTAGGTCTCTCTCTTCTAAGTCCCTGTTGGTAAATGATATAATAATTGATCAACGTATTGATTTATTCTGCCTAACAGAAACCTGGTTACAGCAGGATGAATATGTTAGTTTAAATGAGTCAACACCCCCGAGTCACACTAACTGTCAGAACGCTCGTAGCACGGGCCGAGGCGGAGGATTAGCAGCAATCTTCCATTCCAGCTTATTAATTAATCAAAAACCCAGACAGAGCTTTAATTCATTTGAAAGCTTGTCTCTTAGTCTTTTCCATCCAAATTGGAAGTCCCAAAAACCAGTTTTATTTGTTATTATCTATCGTCCACCTGGTCGTTACTGTGAGTTTCTCTGTGAATTTTCAGACCTTCTGTCTGACTTAGTGCTTAGCTCAGATAAGATACTTATAGTGGGCGATTTTAACATCCACACAGATGCTGAGAATGACAGCCTCAACACTGCATTTAATCTATTATTAGACTCTATTGGCTTTGCTCAAAAAGTAAATCAGTCCACCCACCACTTTAATCATATCTTAGATCTTGTTTTGACTTATGGTATGGAAATAGAAGACTTAACAGTATTCCCTGAAAACTCCCTTCTGTCTGATCATTTTTTAATAACATTTACATTTACCCTGATGGACTACCCTGCAGTGGGGAATAAGTTTCATTACACTAGAAGTCTTTCAGAAAGCGCTGTAACTAGGTTTAAGGATATGATTCCTTCTTTATGTTCTCTATTGTCATATACCAACACAGAGCAGAGTAGCTACCTAAACTCTGTAAGGGAGTTAGAGTATCTCGTCAATAGTTTTACATCCTCATTGAAGACAACTTTGGATGCTGTAGCTCCTCTGAAAAAGAGAGCTTTAAATCAGAAGTGTCTGACTCCGTGGTATAACTCACACACTCGTAGCTTAAAGCAATAACCCTAAGTTGGAGAGGAATGGCGTCTCACTAATTTAGAAGATCTTCACTTAGCCTGGAAAAAGAGTTTGTTGCTCTATAAAAAAGCCCTCCGTAAAGCTAGGACATCTTTCTACTCACACTAATTGAAGAAAATAAGAACAACCCCAGGTTTCTTTTCAGCACTGTAGCCAGGCTGACAAAGAGTCAGAGCTCTATTGAGCTGAGTATTCCATTAACTTTAACTAGTAATGACTTCATGACTTTCTTTGCTAACAAAATTTTGACTATTAGAGAAAAAATTACTCATAACCATCCCAAAGATGTATCGTTATCTTGGCTGCTTTCAGTGATGCCGGTATTTGGTTAGACTCTTTCTCTCCGATTGTTCTGTCTGAGTTATTTTCATTAGTTACTTCATCCAAACCATCAACATGTTTATTAGACCCCATTCCTGCCAGGCTGCTCAAGGAAGTCCTACCATTATTTAATGCTTCAATCTTAAATATGATCAACTTATCTTTGTTAGTTGGCTATGTACCACAGGCTTTTAAGGTGGCAGTAATTAAACCATTACTTAAAAAGCCATCACTTGACCCAGCTATTTTAGCTAATTATAGGCCAATCTCCAACCTTCCTTTTCTCTCAAAGATTCTTGAGAGGGTAGTTGTAAAACAGCTAACTGATCACCTGCAGAGGAATGGTCTATTTGAAGAGGTTCAGTCAGGTTTTAGAATTTATCATAGTACAGAAACAGCATTAGTGAAGGTTACAAATGATCTTCTTATGGCTTCGGACAGTGGACTTATCTCTGTGCTTGTTCTGTTGGACCTCAGTGCTGCTTTTGATACTGTTGACCATAAATTTTATTACAGAGATTAGAGCATGTCATAGGTATTAAGGCACTGCGCTGCGGTGGTTTGAATCATATTGTCTAATAGATTACAGTTTGTTCATGTAAATGGGGAATCTCTTCACAGACTAAAGTTAATTATGGAGTTCCACAAGGTTCTGTGCTAGGACCAATTTTATTCACTTTATACATGCTTCCCTTAGGCAGTATTATTAGACGGTATTGCTTAAATTTTCATTGTTACGCAGATGATACCCAGCTTTATCTATCCATGAAGCCAGAGGACACACACCAATTAGCTAAACTGCAGGATTGTCTTACAGACATAAAGACATGGATGACCTCTAATTTCCTGCTTTTAAACTCAGATAAAACTGAAGTTATTGTACTTGGCCCCACAAATCTTAGAAGCATGGTGTCTAACCAGATCTTTACTCTGGATGGCATTTCCCTGACCTCTAGTAATACTGTGAGAAATCTTGGAGTCATTTTGATCAGGATATGTCATTCAAAGCGCATATTAAACAAATATGTAGGACTGCCTTTTTGCATTTACGCAATATCTCTAAAATCAGAAAGGTCTTGTCTCAGAGTGATGCTGAAAAACTAATTCATGCATTTATTTCCTCTAGGCTGGACTATTGTAATTCTTTATTATCAGGTTGTCCTAAAAGTTCCCTAAAAGCCTTCAGTTAATTCAAAATGCTGCAGCTAGAGTACTGACGGGGACTAGCAGGAGAGAGCATATCTCACCCGTGTTGGCCTCTCTTCATTGGCTTCCTGTTAATTCTAGAATAGAATTTAAAATTCTTCTTCTTACTTATAAGGTTTTGAATAATCAGGTCCCATCTTATCTTAGGGACCTCGTAGTACCATATCACCCTAATAGAGCGCTTCGCTCTCAGACTGCAGGCTTACTTGTAGTTCCTAGGGTTTGTAAGAGTACAATGGGAGGCAGAGCCTTCAGCTTTCAGGCTCCTCTCCTGTGGAACCAGCTCCCAATTCAGATTAGGGAGACAGATACCCTCTCTACTTTTAAGATTAGGCTTAAAACTTTCCTTTTCGCTAAGGCTTATAGTTAGGGCTGGATCGGGTGACCCTGGACTATCCCTTGGTTATGCTGCTTTAGACGTAGACTGTGGGGGGGTTCCCATGATGCACTGTTTCTTTCTCTTTTTGCTCTGTATGCACCACTCCGCATTTAATCATTAGTGATTGATCTCTGCTCCCCTCCACAGCATGTCTTTTTCCTGGTTCTCTCCCTCAGCCCCAACCAGTCCCAGCAGAAGACTGCCCCTCCCTGAGCCTGGTTCTGCTGGAGGTTTCTTCCTGTTAAAAGGGAGTTTTTCCTTCCCACTGTAGTCAAGTGCTTGCTCACAGGGGATCGTTTTGACCGTTGGGGTTTTTCATAATTATTGTATGGCCTTGCCTTACAATATAAAGCGCCTTGGGGCAACTGTTTGTTGTGATTTGGCGCTATATAAAAAAAAAGTTGATTGATTGATTGATTGATTGATTGAAACTTTCTGCTTCGTGTCAACTGACTTTCACCCAATTCCACCAGTTGAATTATGGTGCGCAACATTATGTCTGAACTTTGAATGTTTAATTTATTTATCACTAAATGACTGAGCAATTATTTATTGAAACCATTTGAACGTTGATATCTGGTTTTAATGCCAATAATTTCAATTCATTTATAGTGCACTGTAAAACTGTTGTGACCCTGAAAGAAGCTTCATATTGAACAATGAAATGGATGTTTGTTGGTATAGACAAACCATTTGTGTTAATATTTATTTACATTGCATTGCTGTGTCTAATAGCATTATTCTGTGTCTTCATTACCAGTAATTTGTTTTGTGACACTCTACTAATTTAAGTCATGTGACTTGCTTTCAGGTCAGTTTTTTTTCCTTGCTGGAATTCCTTCTTCCTCCACTGGATGGCGAGCCACCCAATCACCGCCAAACCGCGGTAGAAATATTCTCTATTTTTTTGTCGAACCAAGAACTGGATTTATGGACTGTGAAACTCCAGTGGGGAATATTTGGAACTGAACTGAAATACAAAGCCAGAACTTTTGGAAAAAACAACTTTTAAAGAACTTGGAAGAAAAAAATCTTGAATGAATTGTATTTTATTTTGATTATAGCCCATGGCTCTGGTTTATGAATTAGTGTAATTAGTGTATTAATTTGTGTAGGGTTCTAGTTAATGTAGGGTTTGTAAAAGGTTTTGGTTATTGTAGGGTTTGTAGAGGATTGTGTTTTGTGTAGGGTTTTGGTTATTGTAGGGTTTATAAAGGGTTCTGGTTAGTGCACGGTTTGAGTTAGTCTAAGTTAAGGCACCACACATCTAAAAATCACAAAGGGCTTTATAATAAATAGTGAAAATAAATGATATCACAGCAAACCAACTAAAAGACAAAAAAAAAAAAAAAAAAGGAAGACAACATAAAAAAACAAGTCTGTCTGTACAAAAGTGCCTTCAGCTGCTTTTTGAGTTGATGAGTCTGCAACATAAAGACAGAGGATGAGCGTTCCAGAGTCTTGATGGGACTGCCTGAAACAATCAATCCCCACAAGTCTGGGACCCTCAGCAACCTCTGACCTGTTGACCTAAGGGTCCAGGTGGAAGAACGACTTTTCAGCAGGTCAGCGATGTCTTGGGGAGCTCATCCATGGAGGGCCCTAAAAGTTAAAACTAAAATTTTAAAATTAATTCTAAAATTTAGTGGCAGTAGGGTGCATCAAAATATAAGGTAAAAATTAAACTTCAAATATCAATCTGTCTGGGTCTGCATTTTGTTAGAATGCATATTAGAATGATTTATGCAAAATTTTGGGAAAATTAATTGTTATTTAGAGGTCCAACGTAGCATGTGAAATTATTAATATATATGTATTTTGGAGATTTTCCGAACTGCAAATTTCTTGACACCTTTACAAAGTGAAACAACAGTTATATAATAAAAACAGCATAATTGAAAATAAATCACAAAAGCTTTATTCAAAAACAACATAATGTTGGGACAAAAACACAAGAATTTTATCTTAAAACAACATAATTAAGCAAAACCCACAAAAACGTTACCAAGAACAACAAATCTTGTAACATTAACATAAGAAATTGTCCTATTCTGTATCCAACTTGCGCTTGCAGGAGCGTAGATCTGGCTGATCATGGCGATCATGCTCAACAACCTGTAGCACATTCTGCAGATGTTCCTCACTCCTTGTTGCTGCCACAAAATCTGTGGTGAGCTTAACTCCATGTTCGGCACAGTCGTTAACAACATTGATGGCACATACATTTCCAGCACTGACCTGGAAGGATGCACTGGTGGCCCACTCCTGTACATCAAGTGAGAGAAAAGCTGAATCAATGTGCAGCTGCTGCATGTCAAACCAACAGTCTGAGTTGGCAAGATCAACCAAGCTGGTGGTTGGTGACAGGGCAGGAAGCTGTGGAGAACCGGGAGATCAGCAGGCTTGTGGGCCAAGATGGCATCTCACCAGCAGGCACCTTGGTACTGAAAACTGCCAGAGGCAACATTTCACTTTTCATATACCAGAGGTGCCTCTCCAGAGCCTTGATGGCAGATGCAGCAATGCCAGAATCAACAGCCTTGTAAGCATGTAGTGGTGTAGAGTATGAGGTCATTCCAGGCAGCATCTACAGCTGTGTCGCAGGTCAACCACCATGTTGTATAGATGTATGTCATGAAGTTGGCAAATGCTCGACTCTTTGGCACCTGCTGCCACTTATGATTGTGCCCTGGGGAAGAGATGTTATGTGCTGCTCCATCAAGGCCAGCTTGAGAATGTACAGCAGCTTGGCCATCCATCAGGCCTTGTGTAGTGCTCTTGGTCGTTGCAAGGTTACTGAAGTCTGCTGTGCCCCAGATGTATCCAGATACACAAGACATAGCTGCACAAACTTGCGGGAGTCACCTTGTTTGTAGTTTAGCACTTCTGCAGCAGATGCAGAGAGTTCTGTACGCAACTTGTCCAAGAAAGGTGGTTCATCATCACCAGGAATATAATGGAACAATGAGCCACGGTCATCATGTGGCAGCAGGTTCCAATTGTCCCTCAGACGAGCAAACACGGCAACCTCTGGTGAGCGTGACACTTCCACTTTAAGATCATAGAATATTTGGCTAAGAAGCTCCTCACCAATATGATGTCGGCACCCAGACCAAAGCAGGCGTCGTCGTCGCAGTGAAAGCTCTATGGCAATACAAGCTGCTGTCAGATGGCCTGTGTTCGAAGCTGTGGTGTCAAATGCCATGTTGACTACTTGATTGGCACAGTGCCACTCCTGGAGCAATTTGCATGTCAGCCGGGCTATGACTGTTCCACATGCTTCATCAGTTCCCTCTGTGTAAGCAGCTTAAGCTGTTTAGTATCTCCAACACCACTGTCAGGCGCTCTTCCATCTGGCACACATTGTCAAGTGTTGGTGTCAACTTGCTGTCCCAGTGCAAGGTGCACATGATAGGTGGTGCCCACCGCTCATGGCATTCTTCGCTGATGGTTTTTAGCACTTTGCGATGTGATCGGTCTGCTGATGCGTAGGATATGGAAACATTTTACAAATTGCCACCTGATTCTGAGATCAGGCAACATGTGAAGGCAGCTTGTTGCATCTGTGTGATCTTCAACTGTGTAGCCAATGACACAAGATTAGGCTGGCTGAGGATATCTGGTGGAATAAAGGCTGTGGTGCCAGTCTTTTTGCATTCAAGGGTGTGTGGTGAGTTCTCAGCTGGTAAAGCAGTTGCTTCATCTGAATCACTATCCTCATCACTGTCACTCTCTAATACAGCTGAGCTTGATGTTGCAGTCAAATGATGAAAACAATCCAAGAGATGACATGGGAGAACTTGGTTGAAATGACAGGATTGCGCACGTAAATCCTTGTTTAAGCGTAAAATACCATTGGCCTGTTGGACCTGTAAAACACCACGGATTGCAAAATATTTTTGCATGTGTTATTTGATCATGGAATGGAACACTTTTATCACCCAGACAGATCAATATGTTGAAAAAGTGTATTTTGATGCACCGTAACTGGCAGCCATTGAGGAGAAGCGCAGAAAATGTGTCATGGTTCGTGATAACTGACCAGCGAAACATGCCATTAATTGTAATGCGCGGTTAACAGGTTGCAACAGTTCCTGAGGACACCTGACGCTTCTGCCCCAAATCATCACATTTGTGATCAGCGGCCAAGGATGTATACTTCATGGCATTCGTGACTTGTCATCATTATGTGTAAACACACCATAAGGGGGTGTTCCTGGCACTGCAAAATATGCTGAGAGCCGGTGAATCTCGGGGGGGGGGTTAGCAATAAGGTTATGCGATTTTGGAGAAGTGGGAGAGACAAAGGGTGAAAAGAGTGGGCTGCTTTATTTGCAGTCTGAATGAATTTATTTATTCGGCACACAGATGAACAACAATAAAGACAAAAACAACACATAAAAAGAACAACGTACAGGGAACCCGTGTGGCCCAGTGGTGGGCACAGATAACCAAAAAATTAACTTCGATAACAGATAATCAGATAACTGAAAAGTTATCTTTGATAAAGAGAAAACGATAAACCACCCAAAATTGTATCGGAAGTTACAGATAATCGATAAATTCCAGTATTGTCTCTGCTACACTTGCAACTACTAACAAGCTGAATTTAAGTTTTAACACCACTATCGCTTTTGGAAGCATCAAAAAGCGACATAAGACCCAAACAATGAGCCCGCACTTCTATGTTTGAACATGCTGCCCCCTGCTGGAAGCTACAAGGCTACAGCACAGAAGCACCCTGAGAGCAGCCACAAAGCCGGAAATTGTGCATCAGCTGGACATGCCAGAAAATGTCCTGTGAGGCTTCATCACGGCGTTGATTTGCGCCATGGGGCTCCACCGCGACGCGCGGAATTCCTCCGCTCCTCTTTCCATGACAAAACTCCTGTAACAGTGAAATGTGCCGTTCATTTCCAAACTGGACGCTGTGTTGATCTGCGACGTCGTCTGACTTCCACAGGAATTGCGGAAGACGTGGACATCTGCACTTTTTCGGCACATTGAAACAGACGTGCGGAGGAATTCTGCGCGTCACGGTGGAGCCGCATGGTGCAAAGCAACACTGTGATGAAGCCTCACAGGACATGCTGGGGCATGTCCAGCTCATGCACAATTTCGGATAGTCACACGACTGAAAAGCCACCTGAAAGCTGTCCTGTGAGACCAACACGGAGGTGCTTTTGTCCCGCGCCATGAGCGGCATGGTGGCACATCCCTCCGCTTCTCTTTCCATGAAAAAAAAACTCCTGTAACAGTGGAATGTGTCGAAAAAGTGCTGATGTCCCGCCTTCTGCCATTTTTGTGGAACTCAGACGAGGTCCTGGATCAACAAAGCCTTCATGTTGGAAATGATCTGGTTGTTTCAGCGGGGTCTGAGCCTGTCGATCGGCACTCGGAGTGCGCCGCACACTCAGCCACTGTGGGCAGTCTTTAAACCGGCTGGAGCACTCCTTAATCTGTGTAATCCCCATAAAATTGTCCCTGAAAGCCATATTAATTTTCCGAATGATGTCCACCTGGAGGTCTCTCACAGTTTCTGGAAAAATTTGATGTAGCAAAGCTCCAAATCATTCAGACATTTATTCGCAATAAAAATCTGACAAGAGGGGTGGACCACTGCTCACACAAAGCCTGCTCACAGGCGAATGACGCAACCGACAGGCGTGAAAAAACTCACGCATGCGCACGAAGGTTCAAGCTTGGCTGATGCAATCACACGTGATTCAAATCCATATGGTTTTTGAAAAAAAATAAAAAGGTCGGATACCTTTCTAACAGACCTCGTATATATAATATATATATATATATATATATTATATACACTCATAACAAAAAATGTGCATGAACAATGTAACTTAATCACTAAAATTTCAAAACAACCAACAAGCAACAGTTCACAATCCCAAGCACAATGACAAAGTTAGTAAACCTAATCCTTCAAACTATAACATTTTGTATTCGTTTTAAAGTTTTTTAAATATCAGGACAGTTACTGCAAATATTAACACCCCTAAAGGAAACACAATGACTTTTTACAGTAGTTCAGATCTTTAGTTTCTCAAATAAGAATGTTCCTCTCAAACTGTTGCTAGAGTTTTAAACAGATCCTTGACATGTTGAGGCAAAAGCTTTTTTGTGACTTTATACTAATTTGTATTGTGATGTAATCAATCTAGTCCCAGAATTTTAAAATTTACAGTATAAACAAGCAAATAACGGATTTGTTGGCCCACATATGGTTTATTACTGATAATTCTTATAGCTTTCTTTTGCAACAGAAATATTGGTTTAGCATTAGTTCTATATGTATTTCCCCAACCTCAACACAATATGTCATATATGGAACAAGTAATGTATGATATAAAATGGTTAAGGAATGTTGGGAGAGGAAGTCTTGTGCTTTATGCAGAATTGCAATGACTTTTGACATTTTAGGTTTAACAGTTAAAATGCGTTTTCCAGTTTAATTTATCATCAATATAAACACCAAGAAATTTTTGATCTGTTTCAATTTCAATATCATGTAATAATAGATTTGCTTAAGTTCCTGGACTTATTTCCAAATATGATACAATTACAGTGGGGAAAATAAGTATTTGACCCCCTGTCAGTTTTGCAGGTTTTCCCACCTACAAAAATGTAGAGGTCTGTAATTTTTATTGTAGGTTCACTTCAACTGTGAGAGACAGAATCTAAAAAAGAAATCCAGAAAATCACAATGTATGATTTTTAAATAACTAATTTGCATTTTATTGCATAAAATAGTATTTGATCACCTACAAACCAGCAAGAATTCTGTCTCTCACAGACCTGTTAGTTTTTCTTTAAGAAGCCCTCTTATTCTGCACTCTTTACCTGTATTAATTGCACCTGTTTGAACTTGTTACCTGTATAAAAGACACCTGTTCACACACTCAGTCACACTCCAACCTGTCCACCATAGCCAAGACCAAAGAGCTGTCTAAGGACACCAGGGACAAAACTGTAGACCTGCACAAGGCTGGGATGGACTACAGGACAACAGGCACAGCTTGGTAGAAGACAACAACTGTTATGATTATTTATTAGAAAGTGGAAGAAACCAAGATGACTGTCAATCTCCCTCGGTCTGGGATTCCATGCAAGATCTCACTTTGTGGGGTAAGATTATGAGAAAGCTCAGAACTACACAGGAGGACCTGGTCAATGACCTGAAGAGAGCTGGGACCACAGTCACAAAGATTACATTAGTAACATGATGCTGTCATGGTTTAAAATCCTGCAGGGCACAAGGTCCCCCTGCTCAAACCAGCACATGTCCAGACCTGTTTGAAGTTCACCACTGACCATCTGGATGATCCATAGGAGGCATGGGAGAAGGTCATGTGGTCAGATGAGACCAGAATACAGCTTTTTGGAATCAACTCCACTACCATGTTTAGGATGAGAACAACCCCAAGAAAACCATCCCAACCGTGAAGCATGGGGTGGAAACATCATACTCTGGGGGTGCTCTTCTGCAAAGGGGACAGGACGACTGCACCGTATTGAAGGGAGGATGGATGGTCATGTACTGTGAGATTTTGGCAAACAACCTCCTTCCCTCAGTAAGAGCATTGAAGATAGGTCATGGCTGGATCTTCAGCATGACAATGACCCCAAACACACAGCCAGGGCAACTAAGGAGGGGCTCTGTAAGAAGCATTTCAAGGTCCTGGAGTGGCCTGGCCAGTCTCCAGACCTGAAAATCTTTGGAGAGAATAAGTGTGCAGAGTGCAAAATAAGAGGGCTTCTTAAAGAAAAATTAACAGGTCTGTGTGAGCCAGAATTCTTGCTGGTTGGTAGATGTTCAAATACTTATTTGCAGCAGTAACATACAATTATTAAAAAAATCATACACTGTGATTTCTGGATTTTTTTTTTTTTAGATTATGTCTCTCACAGTGGACATGCACCTAAGATGAAAATTTCCGACCCCTCCATGATTTCTAAGAGGGAGAAATTGCAAAATCGCAGGGTGTTGAAATACTTATTTTTCTCACTGTATATACATATGCATGTGTGTGGTGTGTATATATATATAATTATTATATTATATATATATATATATATATATATACATACATACATACACATACATATTCTATTTCTACCTCATTTCTTATGTCTTGCACTGTTACAAGTATTATTATTATTGCTTATCCTTGCACACGCTGTTTGATGAACATTTTCCTCTACTTGCACCCACCTTGTGTTTTTAAGAGCTGACGTAACATGTGAATTTCTCCTCTGGAGATCAATAAAGTTTATCTTATGTTATATTTGAACAATGGTATCACTTTTGCTATTTTCTTCTTGAAAGAGAATTTCCCAGTCATTGAGGAGAAATTACAGATATACATTAAAGGCTTAACAATACAATAAATAATATTTTTAACCAAAAATATAAAAACTGTCACTATCAATTGATTTTTTCCCCTTAAGTTTATGAACTATGTCAAAAATTGATTTTTCAACTTTTAATGAACATTGAATCCAGAACTGTATTGTTTTACTGTAATCCATAGAGCACATTTTAGAAGATACATTGAATTTGCAAAATTTTTACCCACATAAACAAAATAACCATTAAAATGATCTGCTATAGCTCTGTTTTCTTTAACAATTGTGTCAGTATTTGAATAAAAATAGGCAGGATATTCTTTACCAACTTTTTTCTTATTTATAATTTCATTAAAAACTTCCAAGTACTCTTATATTTGTTCTATTTTTTTCAAATAAATCACTATAGTACTTGCCTTTCACAAGATCGCATAATGTATGTTAGTTTGTTTTAATATGTCTTATATCTCAGCTTCAATTATTCTAAATTTTAAAAACTGCTTGTACAAAAATGTTTTCTTTTACATGCATTCTGAAGTTGCTTAGTGATCCAAGGTTTATCTTTGTTTTGCCTATTTCCAACTGTTAACACATAAGGGCAATGTTTATCTTGTAAACTGGAAATAAGAGAAATGAATGATTCATAAGACTGATCTACATTCTCAATATAAATGTCACTTCAGTTTTGCTGTATTAAATCTATTCTAATCCGTTTTTCCATAGTTTCCTTTGTTATTTCCTTGTGAAGTTTGTAATATTAATATCAATTTTATCGACTAAACAATTGAAACCAACAAAAACAGGCAAATGGTCGCTGACCTCACTAATGAGTAGTCCACCCATTATATTTTCTACGGTAATATTGGTCAACAGTGTTGATGTGTTCCTAGTTATCCCAGCTGGATAAAATAGTGGATACAATCCCATACAAAACATAGAATTTATACAATGTACGTGTTTCTGTCATCCATACATGGTAGAGAGATTTAAATTCAAATGGGTACCAAAGGGAATGAAGTATTTGGGAATCAAACTCTGTCAAAATATGGAGGACATGCCTCAGTTTAACTTTGATCCAGTGTTGCTTAAAATTAGGACAAATTTAGAAAAATGGGAAAAACTACCAATTTCACTCTGGGGTAAGATTAATATAATTAAAATGATTATATCCCTTCAGTTCAACTACGTATTAATGATGCTGCCCATTGTAACACCACTGACTATCTTTAAACAGTATGAAAACTTAAACAGTTTTTATGGGAGGATAAAAAAGCCAGAATTAAAATGACCAAACTGTATGCACCAAGGGAGAAGGGTGGCCTGGGACTGCCCGACCCAAATTTATACTACTTATCATTTGAAATGGTCAAACTTGTTGGGAAAGTGTAGTGACACGGACCCACAACAGGGGGCGTAAATGAACGGACAATGGAAGGAGTCAAATTATAACACTTTACTGGTGTGAATGTCACAACCAAACACAGCAGAATCAGAATGTGCAACAGTCAATTAATAAAAGGTGTCGTGTGGGCAGGCTCGACGACAGGAGACGCCCGTCTGGAAACGAAGCGGAACCACACGATTTCCACCGCCACCTGAACCCGAGGAATACTGGAGCCGCCAAGTCCCGGAGTCCCCAGGTGGCCACCTTCCCGGCGTGTCGGATCTGGTACTGCTGGCAGAAAGCAAAAGACAGTCAAAGGGTGGGTGTGTGAACACCCAGTAACACTGGTGGGAATGCCACCTCCACCTCTCACTCAGCGCGTTGCAGCGGTCTCAGCTGAAAAGGAGCGCCGTCTTGCACAGCCTCCTCAAAAATGACCGGTTCTCCTGCAAACACTCACAATAAACAGATTTACAAAAGGCTGAGGATATTACCTCCAGATGAAGATGATATCTCGGCAGTTTGGTGGAGGTGTCTTCCTGCTTTTTACCAGATGTGTTGATTAGTGACAGCTGTCATGGATGATGGGTGACAGCTGTCACCACGGCTTGTTCCTGAGGCGGCAGCGCCCTCTCGTGCCTGAAGCCCGCACTTCAGGCAGGGCGCCTTCTGGTGGTAGGCCAGCAGTACCTCCTCTTCTGGCAGCCCACACAACAAAACTAGTGAAATACTGGGAGCAGACTGGGGGAGGACTAGATTGGTTGAAGTTGGAAGCTAATATCTGCACTCCTTTTGAGCCAAAACATAAATTATCGCAAAAAAAAAAATGACTCCACAAACCCAGTTCTTACATTCTGGTCAGGTTTGGTTGGCTGAAAGTACAGAAAATAATTAAACAATCCCATTCTGTTCAAAAATATGCATCACTTTGGAACAATCCTTCTATCTGTATTGATAAGAAACCTGCGTTTTGGGGAAAGTGGCATTCCTGTGGCATTCATACCATCAGAGATTTATACAGAGATGAGCATTTTGTCCTATGCAGAACTTGTTCGCAATTTTAAACTGGAAGGGAAGGAAAATTTTTGGAAATATCTACAAATGAGACATTGTGTGACATCCAAATTTAAAGAGGGTGGTGAGAATCTCATTCTAGATTTTATTAAGTTGCCACGGGAACGTCACACTGCCTCTCAATTCTACATGTTGCTGAATAATGACAGAAGTGGTGATTCTTCAAATATCAAAATGCTATGGCAGAGGGATCTTGACATGGAAACTCACAAGACAAATGGTTGGATATCATGTCAAAAAATGATAAATATGTGAAGGAAGCCAGAAGTAAATGCATACAGTATAAAATTTTAAATAGGTACTATCACACTCCGTCTAGGCTACATAGCATGAAACTTATGCTGATAATCTTTGTTGGAAATGTAAAATTGAAGTTGAGACGTTTATACATTGCTTTTGGGAATGTTCTGCTGTTTCTCCATTTTGGACTAAAATCATTGCTATTCTGAAAAGGTGGTGCGGATCGGAGGTGCCTTTAACACCAGAACTGTGCTTACTAGGAGACAGGTCACAAGTTCCCAACATCCCAAGGCTGCTTTCTCTGTGCTCATGGTTGGACTTGTAACAGCATCAAGAATAATTTTGAGACATTGGAGGACTGCCACTCATCCCAAATTGAAAGATGGTTAACAGCAATGGCAGAAAGTGCTTCTTATGAGACTATGCTTAACAGACTGAGACAACACAGAGGACAAGGACACAGATTGGGACAAATTTTGGAATCATTTAAAATCGCAGGACACTACAGGTAACATTTAAATAGTAATTGGACTTCAGGTAAAGGTCAGGATCTTCATGTATTCATGTATGAGATTAAAATTCAATGATGTTATAAACCTGTCCCATGTAACACTGTGAAACGGGGGGGGGGGGGGGGGCATGCGCCAGCCAATTTTTTAATTTTAAATTTTTTTATTTGTTTTTATTATCATTATTTTTTTCATATCCTGTACATTGCTGTACATTTTTGGGGTATTTATGCTAAGTTAAAAATCAATAAAAACTTAAATTACAAAAAAAAAAAAAAAAAAAAAAAAATGTGAGACTAAACCACACCCACATTGTATAAAAGTGTGTATGACTCATTTTAGGGGCTTTTTCACAAGATGGACACTGTCTATGAGGGTCCCAGGCCTGGTTTCTAACGTGACCTTGAATAAACTCAAAATGAAGAATACAATGGTTTGCTCTTTG
This sequence comes from Thalassophryne amazonica, assembly GCF_902500255.1. Classification (NCBI taxonomy): domain Eukaryota; kingdom Metazoa; phylum Chordata; class Actinopteri; order Batrachoidiformes; family Batrachoididae; genus Thalassophryne; species Thalassophryne amazonica. Next base: position 149,249,566 of record NC_047105.1, read on the forward strand.
GTAAGGGGCAGAATTTTACATATAAAGAACCAGGTAGAAATAACAACTGGTGCCGAAACCCGGGATATAATCTGTTCCTGGTGAACGGCGACGGTCCATGTGAACTTTTTACAACCAACAGAAAGGCGCCTTTCTTAGGTAAGCAGGAAACCTGTTATAATCGAATTTCTGCAATATTGAATACTATAAAAATTAAGGTTGGTCACACAAAGTGATGGTTTCCGTCTGAAATTTCTGTAGTTAACTTGAGGAGTTGTTGGTGGTTACGGTGGAAATGTTTTTTCCTTTTCTTTTCTATATTTATGGTAATTTTAGTAGTTGAGGAATACGTCCAGCTGTTTGTTGTCCAGCTGATGCCGAGGAGGAGGGCTCGATGCAGGGGAGAGGAGGGTCCCCCATACCATAATGCTCCTACAATGAGAGACTATTATCAAGGAGTGATTCGCCTTGGTAATGAGCCTTGAATGTTTGTTATTTTTCATAAATGTGGGGTGGCTTATGTTACAGGGGCGACTCTGTCGGTTCTGTGGGGTTAAAATTGGGTGTAGGACAACGAGGTTAGTTTAGTTTTTGATAGTATTGTGTAATGAATTTATTATGTTCTGATTGTTTCTTTTAATACATGTTAAATTACACCCATGTGAGGTTGGTTTGGATCCATGTTTGTTTAACTGTGGTGTTATATGTTTAAAACTTTTCGTTGCGTTCTAACAATTTTAATGTTTGTTACGTACTGCGGTCTTTGTCTTTTCTGTTTAAATGAGTATATTTGGGAGATGGCGGGTTGTTGCCTGGTAGCGTGGTCTGTTCTTTGTCCTGTCGGAGGATCATTTATGACCGTTCCGGCGCGGGGTTTTCAGCGAGGTCCCATTCTATTTGCGTTAGCTGCTAAAATGCTAACTGATCTTAAAATAAAGTGTGAATAAATTTAACTGTATATATAGATGCCGAATGAGTCACAAAAATTTTCGTCGAGTTATTTCATCGATTTTTAAATTTTAAAACACTTTTGAGACTTAATTAGTGCAAAGCCATGCGGGTTAAGCTAAGCTAGCCTAGCCTTTCTTACTGCTCGCTCGAGGTTGCTAAATGGCGCGACTTGGTGTTGTTGGTGTTTTGTGGCGGCTCTGTGATTGGGTGACAGTACTCCGTCCAGTCCAAAATGGTTAAAAGATGGTTTTTCCAAGTTTTATTTTTTTACGTCATGAAGCCTGCTTCACAAAGAAAAGGCTGTCGACAAACGGGAAGAAGGAAATCCCTCCCTTCAGAGTCTCCAAGCCTTTTGGGAGGTGCTGCCATCTATCAGCAGGCAGACTTTCTTGAATTTTATTCGGTTTTAAACGTTTGATGATTTTTAAACACTTTTATAATACATATGTAGGGGATTTTAAATTTGATTGTCTGTCTCCTTTGCTTTGGTAAGTATGTGAATGTATATATAGAATTCAATTTATTTATATTCTGTTTTATAGTGAATAATTGGCCTTACATTTTTCTTATCTTTTGATTCTTCATGTTAATCTGTTACTTGTATCACTCAGCTATTGGAATTGTGGTGAATATGTAATCGAACTCTGAGTGAAATTGATAAAGAAAAGAGACAAAATTATTTTGGGAAAAAAAAAAGGAACAAATTTGAAGATTTCTGTCAATTGAAAGCATAAAATATGTATGGGTGTTGTCTGGATGTTACTGTTTTGACTAAACATTTCTATTTTTCAGATTTTGAACTTCTTTTTGCCAGGACTTTTTGGAGGGGAACTTTGCAATGTATTAAATTCAACAGGTGAACTAGTACCTGGTATTCTTTGGGACTGATTGTTTTAATTTGTTGAATTCTTTCATGAGTGGATTGCTGAACGCCTTTGTCACCTGTGGCAGAAAAACGCACTCTCAGTGGCCCTGCTGCTCCCAGCCACGCAGAAGTGGAGAATTTTGCTTTGTTTTTAATTTCAGGTACAAATGGAGGAGAACTAGTGTGTGGAGTCTGGATGAGACGGGGGATTTTTGATTCTTCCTGAAGAGCAAACTAAAATAAATCAGCAGAGATCTTGGAGGATCATTGACATTTTCGATTGGACTTCCCTTCACATTATGTTATAAAACATTAGCTCAATGGTAGATTTAGTTGCATTGGAACATGTTGCGGACTTCTATGACCTTTGTTACACCAATGAAATTGTCTTTAATATGAGTATTTATGTAGTGATATTAATTATCTTCTGTAGTGTTCCGATTAGATGAATAATTAATTGAGGTGAAATTATGTAGAATAATAGGTGATGTTCTTTGGAATTTGTTATGGCGTATATTGCAGCGTTCAGATCTTGTGAGATGATTTGTGTTTTCCTGTACAGGTAAAGATGATAATAGATGGGTAATTAAGTGATATGGCTGAAACCCATATTAGAGAGCTATTGCAGGATGTCCATCTTATTTTTACAGTCAACAAAAATATAAATTTATTGTGGGCAGTCTAAGGCACACCTGTGCACTAATCATGGTGTCTAATCAGCATCTTGATATGGCACACCTGTGAGGTGGGATGGATTATCTCAGCAAAGGAGAAGTGCTCACTATCACAGATTTAGACTGGTTTGTGAACAATATTTGAGGGAAATGGTGATATTGTGTATGTGGAAAAAGTTTTAGATCTTTGAGTTCATCTCATACAAAATGGGAGCAAAACCAAAAGTGTTGCGTTTATATTTTTGTTGAGTGTATGTGACTATTGATGTGATGTGAGATAGATGGCTAAATGTGTATGTATATGTTATTGGCTTTTGTAATACGATTATGCTGTCTGTGGGTAGCACGTTAGGGTGCATTTCACAGGATGGTCCATTCTTGGAAATTTCTGGTTTATTTATTTATTTTAAGACAGAGTTCAAGCTTCATGTTTGTGCTATAATAACCTATGTTGTGATTCTTTTCAGGGCCTCCATCTAGACTGGGTGGAAGGAAATCTATGATAGGGACAGCAGGAGAGGAACAATAAAGGAACAGGGCACCTTAGTTTGTGATATGCATGAGACAGAACGCCTGGCCGAGGCTAGCATGAAGATAACGCAACCCAGAAATCCTACAGTCAAATGTCAAGTACTGCGGAGTGAAAGTACCGCGGAAGTCGGTGGACACAGGGGGAAGTAAAATACAAGATCTGCCTGGAAGAGACAAAGGTTGGTATAATAGCAGTTTGTTTCTCCTCAAACTATGACTATTTTTTGTGGGTTTAACAGTGTTTGGGAGTCAATCTTTGGATTATCCTAAAGTCATGTAATTAGGATCTCAGTTTGAGTTAAGGTATATCCACGCGGACTTTGTTTTGTATGTCGCCATAACATTTATGATGTGGTGATATGATTACTTTTAGGGCAATGTACCATACATGTCAATCTACACGGATTGTCCGTTAATTATACGGATTTTTCTGAGTTTCAGAGTCATATGGACATACAAATAAAGTCTTACAGATGTTCAGGGTTTGGTCTGCAGTGGCTCTGTAATCAACCGTTTCTGCAGTGCGACTCCACTTTGATGTGTGAGCAATGCTTCGATCCACTAGTTCGTTGCTTCTTTGATTTGCTGCTCTTCAGAAACGGTAAGTCCGCTCCTTAACTCCTCTCAAAGCCATTAAAATATCGTGAGTCACTTTTGTGTGGATTAAAGTCACTAACTGGGACTTTTGTCTTGTTGCAGTCGAGAAATGAGAGTCGTCCTCCATTCCGTTCACAGAGCTCGAAACGCTGCGCGGCTCTCTGGCTGAGACAGGGTCCGGTCGGAATTAATAACTTTAAAATGAATTGCTGCTTTAAATAAAATGACACCTCTTTAAAATGTATTACGGCCAAGAAACTACAATCGACTAAAATTTTTTTTTACTCCCAAAATGAGACGTGCTGCATTCTTTATAAATTACATCCTGACGTGCAGCACAGCAGCTGAGCTCAGCTTAGATGTATGGAAAGACATTCATGCCATTAATGTCTGAAAGGAAATGCTTTAGACAATAACTACAGATTTATTCCTATTTATGTCCAGAGATCAAGGATCCACCATGTAGAGTTTATTATGTCCAAAGTTTAAGGATCCAGTGACCAATTTCATATTTATTTGCTTTAAGACTCAATAAAATGTTGTTCAATTTAGTCGGCTTATAAAGCACCAAATTACAACAAAGGCCATCTCAAAACACCTCACAGGCAATTTTCAATACAGATGATGAAGTTCTGAGGTTTTATTTTTTTCATTATATTGGATTTATTTTTCATGATTTTAATTGTCTTTCCATTAATGACACACAGTTCTTGTTTGTGTCATGAATACGAGATCTGTAATATTTGAAATTCAACTGTGGAGGAAATACTAATGATCCTGAGTTTAATGTCATTGTGGCAACTCATAATATGTGGACAAAAACCCAGTTATGTGATACCACTATGCGGCTGAGTGTACTGGTGTGATTTGGAGGTTATAAGGATTTGTGTTGATTTTATGGATTTTCTCACTTGGTTGTACAGGTGGACATCAAAGGGGTTGACATGTATGATGTAGACCACCAAGACATATGTGTTTTGGTTTTAATGGGTTTTTGTCACAGTTTAGTTTGAGACATAGTGACAGATGCACATTTTTTGTTGGTGGACTTCCTAGGATGTGTTAGGATTTTATATTACAATAACTGGGCCGCTTTTGTGCTTTACAATATGCACATAATTTTTACACGTTCTGTAAATTTAATGTGACTCCCATGAGAACTCAGACATGTGAGTATTTGAAGAAAAGTAGAAATGTATGAATCAGTTTTAAGATTTCAGATGACTTGTTTTAGCCTGCCTGACACAGATATTAGCTTGGATTGTGTTGAGGTGAATTATATATCATATTTGAAAATAAACACAATAGACTGGAAAGAGATGAAAAATATGACATACTGTGGCAATTTGGGTATATGTGGTACGTTAAGGACCGTCTTGTGAAAGGTGACCATTGATTGTTTTCCTTTTGTGGTGTCTTTTCTCCGGTTTTTGTTTAGTGGTAGCTCTTTGAGTTTGTTTTTCCATTGAGAAGATGCTTTCTTGTAGCTTTTCTTTGGTTTTTTGTTATGTTTTCAGATGCTGAAATATGCATTTCATGTAGGTGAGTTTGCGTTTTTCAGGGTTTGCTTATTTGGATTAGATGGCAGACGTTGTGGATGGTTCCTGTTGTTTTGGGTGGTTTGGATGAGGTGTGATGTGAGTGTGGACGTCTTTTAATCTGCTTTCTTTTTTCAGGGCGACTATCGGAGGGCACCTGGGGCCTGTACTTCGTTTATTATTGATTTTGTGATTTTGCATTGTTACCAGTTTTTTAGGGTGGACAACATGACGGACTGCTCGCTGTCATGGGGAGACAGCTGTTGTGTTTATTCTTGCTTGTGTGGACATCGACATGGCGTATTGGTCTGCCTGTGGTGACCATGGCTGGGTAACTACATTTCTGTTGTACACCCTGAACATCGGTGGTGGGACGTGCCTGTGTTTCATGGTTGTTTTTGTGTAAATTTCATTGTATTTGTTTCTGGGGTGCGACCATGCAAACTCCACTGTGGAATTTGAAGAACTGTTGTGTTTATGCTTTGGTACACGTCGTTAAACATGGAGGTGTGCACGGTATGGATTTGGGTCCAACGCTCCTTTATGATGCCATGGGCGTTGGCTTCTGTGACTTGGTGGACGGTCCCTTGGTAAGTACCTGATGTGGTTAGCTACACGGTATCCATGTGGCTAAAAGAGGGGAGTGTAGAATAGCTATTTACATTCATTTTATTTTATTGTTTGTTTTTTGATTGTTGCAAATTGGCTTCATAAAAAGGCACACATGTCAATTGGATAAAGGACTAATCCAGATTATTTATATTTTGATGGATACAATATGCAGACTTCACCGATGGAGATCCAAATTTTACAATAGCTAAAATAATTTATGAGACTCATAGTATGATTTTAAAATTATTGGGGATGCTTAGGACCTTGTTAGCAGTTATCCCGGACACCAAAATAATGGATGGAATTTCAGGGGATTATACCACCAAATAGTGAAGGTTTGTGCTGATCAAATTGGTACCGAGGGGAACATACATTAAGATATATAATACCCTTCCAGAAGATTGGCTTGGAATATCCACCATCATTTCTTTATTGCTCTATTAATATTATGGGAAGGGACTTAATTCAGTATTTTAGGGATTATAGAGTAAGAAGGAGGTCTGTTATTATTTCACATATAATTTGGAATATATCCCAGTTCAGTACTTTGGGGGGGGGGGGGGGGGGGGGGGGTGGGCTCATAGAGTAAGAGTGCTGTAAATTACTTCCAAACAATATTGTATCTGACGCCCTGTAACTAGAGCCCTGACGGACTAAAGACATGCTGAGGGATTGGCTATGAATTTGGTATCAATCTAATAGTTGAGTGAGTTGGTAGACTATTTTGGCAGATGGTTGGGCTGGTACCGTTTATATTATTACATTCAAATTGACTTGACTTTAGCAGTACCTGTACTGGTCCTCTGTATAAGACATTTGTTTTTTAAATGCATCACCACTGCCTGAAACCAAATTAGGGGTCTCTTTCCCCTATCAAATGTTACAGCACTCTTAAAGCGATACCCATAAGTTCCCCTCCTGAAGAAGACCCTTGAAGAGGACCCTAAAAAGAGACAAAAGAAGACCAAAGTGTTTTTAATGGCTGATTAAAATGTTGTGCTGCTAAGTGTTAACACATATACAGTAGGCCACAGTTCTTTTTGGAGATGTCTATTGTGTTTCATTTTTTTTTTTTAATCAATTAATTTTTCAATTTTGATTCACTGATACAGTGACTAGATTTTTGTATGATACACTGGGTGATGATGAATCCTTGCTGCATATAGTCGAGTAATGAAGTCCTGTATACCTCATTTGTGTTATTGATATAGGTATTGCAGTGCCTATAATTTGATTTGTCCGTACATGGAGAGACTGACTTTTATTAATTTTTTGCTATATAATAACATGTTGCAACTGACAAAGGAAAATGTTAAGAGCAACTGATGACCACTCCATCAATGTGGATATCCAGAATATGTGTTTTATTATGGATGTGTGGATAATTTTATGATGAACACTTGGAGTGAGCTCCCTATTTTCATTGTTATTGTTTTATAACTTTGTATCTGATCTTTTCCATATTTCATTTGATACAGGAATACAGTAATCATTTGTTGTTTTGAGTGCAGAATTATCTAACAGATTAATCTTTGGGAATTGATGGGGAGATAATTCAATTCACATTCAATGGTCTTAGAAAATTTAAAGATTAATGACAATTTGGATGTGACACCTTGAATGGTAGTTCCCTCTCACACCTTGTTGCCCCTGCCTTGATGGCATGTTGTGTCAGGAGCATATGGAAGGCGGGATGGCTTATGACGGGTAAGATCCCACCTCAAAGCCCAGGATGACCTAACAGGTACCATCACGATTACGTCAATCTCTCAGACAGACCCTGACTTATTATGTGGGCACTGTGAAGGAGCATCAGGATGGGGTCAATTGATGGCTGCCTATGTGCCTACATGTTTGGCAGAAAATTGATTTGATTGGAATATCTGATCATACATGGAGTTGAATTATGCCAAAATGGTCTTTATTGTTGACATGATAGATTCATGTCAAGAGGGGGAGTTGTTAGATAATATCTGTGCTCTTTGTTTTATGTTAGCTATTAAGTATTTGTGTTATTTGTTTGGAAGTTCTGAGAAATATGTTCATTTTTACTCTATCATGTGTCCAGGGGAGACCACCCCCTGTTGGTGAGAGCCAGTAACATAAGCAATGTGAGACTAAACCACACCCATGTTAACACCCACATTGTATAAATGTGTTGTACAAGTTACTTCAGGGGCCTTTCACAAGATGGACACTGTCTGTGAAGGTCCCAAGCCTGGTTTCTAACATGACCTTGAATAAACTCAAAATGAGGGCTACAATGGTATGGTTTTTGGTAAGGGCAGAATTATACATAAAAGAACCAGGTAGAAATAAAGAATTACACAGGAGTCAAAATTAAAAGATGCTCCAATCATATTGAAAAATATTCCACATTATTGCCTGATCATAAAGATTCCAAAAAGGTATAGTTTGGACTATCTGTGACTGAATTCTATGGAGTTACAGGCAGTGTTGTATAGTAACAAAGTAAAAATACTTCACTACTGTACTTAAGTACGTTTTGGGAGACTTTGTACTTTACTTGAGTTTATTTTTTAATTCAGCTTACGTTCACTTTTACTTCACTACATTTCCAACGTTAATTGCATACTTCTACTCCAATACATTTTCTATGCGCCATGCCGTTACTCGTTACAAAAAAAACAAAACAAAACAACACAACAAGACACACATGAAAAAAGTTGCATTTTCACCCAGAGACAACTACTGACTGCAACGAAGTCAGGTCGATTTGTCATGAGGCATGTCCGTAGGCTTTTTTGCAGTTGTGCACTTGGGGGTGTTTGTCAGGAAAATGATCATTTCTCTGCATTGATTACAGACCTGCAGCGGGTCTGTAATCACTTTTCTGCAGAATGGCTTTGCTTGAACCTTGAACCAATCGAAGCAGTGATTCAGAGACTGAAGCAGTGCTTTGATCTACGATTCGTGGATTCATTGTTAATTTCGCTTTATCCTAATTTTTCCCGCTAAAACCCTGAAGAGCATATGTCTGTGAGTAAAATTTAATGTTTTTATGTTAAACCAACATGTTATGGTTGATAGATGTATTTTATAACTTAAAAACGGGACCGATGCTAACACGTTAGCTTGTCTATGGTGTTTTCAATGTTAAATTTAGCATTAAGCTGTTCACATCAGCACGTTTGTGTTGATTTGTTTTCTGTATAATTTATGACTCAGCGTTCGTTGTCGTAAAAGAGTCATATTGTAATTTTTTTAATTTATTTTTATTCATATATTAATAATAGCAACAATAGTCTACATAATAGATAATAGATCAATAATGACAGACTAATGTTACAATACAATTTTAGAGAAAGAGAAAAAGAACCCAATGAAACAAAACAGAAAAGATAAAACCATGTAACAATAAAAATAAATAAATACATATAGAAATACCTGTTTCCTGTGAACACCTAGTGAGTAGCCTACTCTTGTTTAGGTTTTGAAACCTTGTTTCTGAAGTGTTTTTGTGTGATGTGCACAATTTTCAGTATTTTGACTAATACTACCAGTCATTTACAAGCCTAAACTTTGTAATATATATATATAAAATCAATTCGTTTTTGATTATTAACATTTACTTGTACTTTTACTTTCAATACTTGAGTACATTTAGTTGTAAATTACTTGTTATACTTAAGTACGATACTTTAAGATTTTTACTTGAGTAGCATTTCAATCGGTGACTTGAACGTCTACCAAAGTCATTTTTTTAATGGGTATCTGTACTTTTACTTAAGTGTGATTTTCCAGTACTTTATACAACACTGGTTACAGGATAAAAACAGCAAGAATGGTGACAAAGCTCAGTTTCATTTTGTACAGGGATCAAAAGTTAAAGTTGCTCCAATTTTGGTAAGAAGTGATGCAAATTATTGGTTGAGCTAATAGGATTAATAAATTGAATAGTTTTGACAGTGCTGAATGCTTGGTCTCCCAAGTAAAGGTCAAACAAGGTCTACGTCTACTGGATTCTATGACATATTTTTCAATATGATTGGAGCATCTTTTAATTTTGACCTCTTTGTAATTCTTCAATTGACCCCAACCTTATCACCGATTGAAAAGTCAAGTGGCCAGTCATTTTTTTCAAAAGAGGAGTGTCGAAGAAGTATTTCTGCCGAATTTGATGCTTTTATCACCATTTGCATGATTGTTTGAGTTATCTGCTGCACTATTTACAACTGTCATCGTGGATTTTTTTCTGTGCTGTTTAAACCGCAGCAACTCTCAAAACTCTCTTTTGGCACGCAAAAGATTATGGGTTAGGGTCTGAGCGTCTGGGTGCTAGTAGATGGAAGTGTTCTATGCATTTTATATTATGCAGTTATATCAGACAGTTATCACAACTTGACTTAAAAAAATGGCATCTTTTACAAAAGCACATTTATACGAGGTCTGTTAGAAAACTATCCGACCTTTTTATTTTTTGCAAAAACAATATGGATTTGAATCGTGTGATTGCATCAGACAAGCTTGAACCTTCGTGCACATGCGTGAGTTTTTTCACGCCTGTCGGTTGCATCGTTCACATGTGAGCACACCTTGTGGGAGAAGTGGTCCAGCCCCCTCGTTGGATATTCATTGTCAGGAAATTGGCTGATCGACTGCCGCTTTGCTTCATCAAAATTTTTTCAGAAAGTGTGAGAGACAGCCAGGTGGAAACCATTTGGAAAATTCAGATGGCTTTCGGTGAAGATCTTATGGGGATGTTTCTGTGTAGGCTCTCAGTTGTCCAGGTGGTTTCTATAGTAGAGAAGCTTGAATCTTTGACTGGACTGGGTTGGTTGACGTGAGGACGTTTCGCTTCAAATCGCAGAAGCCGGGTGGCTTATGTGATTAATTTGCTTCGGGGCAAGGCACGCGCTCTGGGAGCAGAACTCACGGCTCCTGTCTACGTACACTGAGTTTATCAGGGTTTCGACAGGTGTATGATCATCCTCACAGAGGCGAATCCGCTTCAAATGTGCTACTGTCAATCCGACAGGGGCGCCATAGCGCAGCCGAATATGCAGTCGCCTTCCACGTTGCGGCAGCGAGGGCTGGCTGGAATTCGGTGGCGCTCCGCCTTTGTAAAGGGGCTGTCTCCGGCCCTAAATGAGCACCTGGTGGCGAAAGCTCAACCGCGGGATTTAGATGGCTGATAGATCTGGTTATACGATTAGACAATCGGTTAGCTGAACATCAACGGGAGCGAGACGAAGGACGTGGCCGGGTGCGCGTCGTCCCTCCCTCTTCCAGGTCCGAAGCAGCCCCGCCCGCTCCCCGCTCCAAGGCCAGGGATCTCCACGTGACAACAGCTCCCTGCTGACGTTGCTATGGAAACAAGCAGGGCCAAAGTGAGAAGGAGGACACAAAGGAGACTGGCACATGGAGAGTGTGTTTACTGCGGCTCAAATGAGCATGCGCAGAATCAGGGGCCCCAGGCGGTCAAACAACTTGACTCAACCTTAGAGACTGGGTTAAGAGTGAGTCATATAAACCACACGGGTATCCCACGCAAATGCGCACGACTCCCAGTCACGATCCTCTGTGGGGATTTAACCCTTAATGCCCTAGCACTGATTGAAACGGGTCAGAAGGGAATCTACTGGACAGTATATGGGCTAAGGAGGTGGGGCTCCCTCTGGTGGCTGTTCCTTCACCATTGAAGGTACGGGCACTAGATGGCACCCTTCTTCCAGTAATCACACACCAGACACAGCCCTTAACACTGGTTGTCTCTGGAAACCACAGGGAGGAGATTGTGTTTTTTGTAACACCGTCTACCTCCAGGGTTATTTGGGTTATCCATGGATGATTAAGCACAATCCCCGGATCGATTGGCCGACTGGGGTTGTGGCTCAATGGCGCAAAACCTGCCACCAGGAGTGTCTAAGATCCTCGGTCCCACCAGGTGAGACAGCTAAGGAGGAGGTCCGAGTCCCCCCCCAATCTTACAACGGTGCCGGCTGAGTACCATGATCTTTCTGACGTTTTCAGCAAAGATCTGGCACTCACGCTTCCCCCGCACCGACCGTATGATTGTGCTATTGATTTGGTTCCGGGCGCTGAGTATCCGTCCAGCAGGCTGTACAATCTCTCACGTCCTGAGCGCGAATCAATGGAGACCTACATCCGGGACTCTTTAGCTGCCGGGTTAATCCGGAACTCTTCCTCCCCATTGGGTGCAGGTTTCGATTTTGTGGGCAAGGACAGCGGACTCCGTCCATGCATTGATTATAGAGGGCTGAACGAGATCACGGTTCGCAACCGATACCCGTTACCTCTATTGGATTCAGTGTTCACGCCCCTGCATGGAGCCAAAATATTCACGAAACTGGATCTCAGAAATGCAGCGGTTGTTGGAGAATTGGCTGTTTGTGAAGGGCGAGAAGTGCGAGTTTCACCGTACTTCCTTGTCCTTCCTGGGGTTAATCATCTCCTCCAACTCAGTCGCACCTGATCCAGCTAAGGTAGCGGTGGCAAGAGATTGGCCCCAACTGGTAAGCCGTAGGAAGCTGCAACAGTTCCTCGGCCTCGCAAATTTCTACAGGAGGTTCATTAAGGGCTATAGTCAGGTTGTTGGTCCCCTTACAGCCTGACCTCCACAAAAGTCTCCTTCACCTGGTCGGATCGGTGCAAAGCCGTGTTTAGGGAGTTGAAACACCGGTTCTCGACTGCGGCAGTTCTGGTGCAGCCCGATCCTAACCGCCAGTTCATCATTGAAGTGGATGCCTCTGACTCAGGGATAGGAGCTGTGCTGTCCCAGAGCAGGGAGTCCGATAAGGTTCTCCACCCTTGTGCCTATTTCTCCCGCAGGTTACTGGACTTTGTTACGAGCCTCCCTGCGTCCCAGGGAATGACAACCATCCTGACGATAGTGGACTGGTTCTCCAAGGCGGCCCACTTCGTGACCCTCCCGAAGCTCCCGACGGCCCAGGAGACCGCAGACCTCTTGGTCCACCACGTCGTGCATCTGCATGGTATCCCGACTGACATCGTCTTGGATCGTGGTCCCCAGTTCTCCTCGCAAGTCTGGAGGAGTTTCTGTAGGGAACTGGGGGCCACCGCAAGCCTGTCGTCCGGGTACCACCCCCAGACCAACGGACAAGCAGAGCGGGCTAACCAAGATCTGGAGCAGGCCCTGAGGTGTGTCACCTCTGCACACCCGACGGCCTGAAGTCAACACCTCGCCTGGATCGAGTATGCCCACAACAGCCAGATCTCATCGGCGACCGGCCTCTCCCCATTTGAAGTGTGTTTGGGGTACCAGCCCCCATTATTCCCAGCCGTGGAGGGAGAGGTCGAGGGCGAAGACCCATGCAGACCGCCGACGAGCCCCGGCCCCCGCTTACCATCCCGGGCAGGAGGTCTGGCTTTCCACCAAAAACATCCCTCTGCACACGAACTCACCCAAGTTGACTGATCACTACATTGGACCATTCCCCATCGTAAAAGTAATCAGTCCAGCCCCAGTGAAGCTCAGACTCCCTGCTTCACTGCGGATACATCCCGTGTTCCATGTTTCAAAGATCAAACCATATCACACCTCAGACCTCTGCACCCCCGGACCAGCGCTGCCTCCTGCCCGCATCATCGACGGCGAGCCAGCCTGGACAGTTAGGAGGCTGCTTGATGTTCGCTGGAGGGGTCGGGGTTACCAGTATCTGGTGGATTGAGAGGGGTACGGACCCGAAGAGCGCTCCTGGGTGAAGAGGAGCTTCATCTTGGATCCGGCCCTCCTGGACGACTTCTACCAGCGACACTCGACAAGCTAGGTCGGGCGCCAGGAGGCGCCCATTGGGGGGAGGGGTCCTGTTGTGTGGGCCGCCTGAAGAGGAGGTACTGCTGGCTCACCACCAGAGGGCACCCTGCCTGTCGTCGGGTTTCAGACACTAGAGGGCGTAGTCGCCTCACAGGAGCACCGCTTCTGACAGCTGTCACCCATCAATTCATCAGCATCATCCATAAAGGCCTGGGAGAGACACCATACCTCTGCAGAGTTATCAGCCATTACCCATCAGGTAAACAACTCAGCCGATCTGTGCCGTATGCACACATTTTTGCAGCAGAGCTTTTTGCTGTCGTTAACCTTTTGTACACTTGCAGCTTGTACCCGAGTTTGTGGAAGTTGGAGGAGTTGGCGTCTCCACTCCTCACTTCAGACTTGATTAAGTGATACATAAGACACTGCACGTACTCTGTGTTCCTGTGTTTGGAGGTGGAGGTTTTTCCCTCAGGAAGGAACTGTATTTTTGCTGACTGTTTGCTGGGTGTACACACACCCACCTTTAACCTGTGTCTGTTCCTGCCAGCAGTACCGGATCTGACAGCTGGAACCTCGTGGGTCCCGGCTCTTCTCTGGTTAGGCGTCTCCTACCCTCGAGCCTGCCCACGCGTCACTGAGTTTTGTGATTGACAGACTAAAGGCATATTTGGTTGTTTGTGCACATTTGCAGAATAAATTGTTATTTATTCGGATTGTATATCTGAGTGTATCTGAGTGAGCTCTTGCAGCCGTACACTCCACGTAGGGCTCTGAGATCAGCTGACCAGCTTCTCCTGGCTGTTCCTAAAGCCAGGCTTAAATCCAGAGGTGACAGAGCCTTTTCTGTGGCAGCACCACGGCTCTGGAACGATCTTCCGCTGACTGTCAGGTCCTGAGAGTCTGTGGGACAGTTTAAGTCCAGAATGAAAACTCATCTCTTCTCCCTGTCTTTCAGCGCTGGCTAAATGGTGGATGCTTTGCTCTGCTATTTTGCTCTGTATTTTTTATTTATTTATTTATTTTTTATTCTTTTCCTTTGTTAATATTTTACACTTTTGTATTGCTATTATTGTGAAGCACTTTGGTCAGCTGCAGCTGTGTTTTAAATGTGCTAATAAATAAATTTGAATTGAATTGACGTTTTTTTTATCATTTGTTTAGTTTTTGTAACGTCAGCATTTAGTTTGACTTCGTTCGACCAGCTGAATGTTTTCACACCATGCAGAAGCCAGTTTGTGAGCACTGCTGCTGCTGCGTTCATGTACCATCGGAAATTACAGGGCAAACTCAGCCTTAGTGCTTGGATTTTTTTTTTTATCTGGGTGGACAGTCAGCTTCACTGGGATCAGGCATCTTATATAGGTGAGAATTAATCTTTTGTGTGGATACAATTAATTATTTTGCCACAAGCAACTGCTGAATTTGAAAAACCAAAAAAAGTTGTGTAATTTCCGACGGTACCTGAACGCAGCGGTAGCTCCTGCGTGTGCTTATTATTTTTTATTAAATATAACAATATGAGTGTAGGAATGACAATCCAGTCCTTCTGTACATGCGGCAACAGGTAGATAATTCAAATGATATAAAGAGCTGTTCTGGAAGACAGAATTCACACTGTGGATCAGCTGCAGCTGGTGGAAATAACCACACGAGTCAATGCGCGTTCATGCGGACTGATCAGTTTATTGCTCTGATATAGTCAATCATCTTTACACTTATATTTATTCCCCATTTTGACAGTTTTCTGTTATAAATCAATACATATGGCTTTGTAACATAATACAGTGATACAGCAGTGACCACGGCACACCGAAGTTGTTTTTTTTTTTTTTTTTTTAATTGTAGCAAGACTAAGTGCACAGTGTGTTGACAGACGGTGAGGACGTGCACACAGATCTCCACAGCTTGTGTTTGCAGTTTCTCCAGGACTCAGGTGCTATGAGCGCCATTCCAGCACCGAGTCCTAGAACTCAGAGATGCAGACACACACTGCTCCAGCTGTGGCTCCAGGCGCGTTTCGTTTAAAGTGTCAAGATCAACATTAGCTCCCATTTCATTTAGTTCCTCATTCGTCCCTTTAGCACTTTTGCTTCGCAGGCTATTCGGTGATAAAGCTCTTTTGTCCACTTTTCTCAATGAATTGTGACTCTTTTTTTCTTTTTTCTCTTTGTTCAGGAATTGTCGTGTGCCATGTGACTGGGCCATTAGACTCACTTTTTTCCCTTTCGTATGTCTAGCATACTGGCATAGTATGTTATTATGCTTTCTACCCTTTTAAATTCATTTTATTAGTAAACGGAGTGTGCCGCGGCCTCAATTTTATGTAAAGTCTGGGTCTTTTAGTGAAGCTTAGGGCTAGTGGCCGGCGATCACCTTAGTATTATTTTTGTTGTTGTTTCATGCTGACAAACTATACTGTATATCTTGTCTATCTGATGCCTGATTCTGTTTTTTTCCTCTGTTTGAGGTGCGGCTTCATCCAGAGATGGGTGTGGTGGCTACTTCTGGAACTCGGGAGCAACCGGCACCATTTCTTGTATATTCCCTTTGTAATGTGTGTCTGTATCATGGCCCGAGCAGAGGGTCGCCCCTTTGAGTTTCCCCAGGTTTCTTCCTCAAATCATCAGAGGGAGCTCTTCCTTACTGGTGTCACCTGTGTTCTTGCTGTGGGGGTTGGTAAGGTCAGACCTTACTGTGTGAAGTGCCTTGAGGCAACTTTGTTGTGATTTGGCGCTATGTAAATGAAATAAATTGAAAAATTGAAAGTGAAAAATGATCTGTGACTCTCAACAGGAGCAGGTGAAAGAAAAAGAAAATTCAAGAGCAGCACATATTCAAGTGTTGAAAACAAACAAACAAAAAAGGACAGCATGGTGGCGTCACAGCAAGAAGGTCATGGGATCACTTCCCACCTGGTCCTTTCTGTGTGGAGTCTGCACATTGTCCTTGTGTATTTGTGAGTTTCCTCTATGCACGCTGGTTTCCTCTAACAATCAAACCTGCTCATTTAGGGTCTGCTCCTTTCTGTATGTCTGACTGATGCAGCGTCTCTACATCTGGAGTCAGTTCCCGGGCACTGGGCTGTGGCTGAACACTGCCCCTGGTGGTTGGATTATGTCTGACTGTAATTAAGATGTAGATGCAGGGGTCATATTTCATTGTACAACCCCAATTCCAAAGAAGTTGGGACATTGTGTAAAATGTAAATAAAAACAGAATACAATGATTTTCAAATCCTCTTCAACCTATATTCAATTGAATACACCAAAGACAAGATATTTAATGTTCAAACTGACAAACTTTATTGTTTTTCTGCAAATATTTGTTCATTTTGAAATGGATGCCTGCAACACGTTACAAAAAAGTTGGGACGGGGCAACAAAAGACTGGGAAAATTGATGAATGCTCAAAGAACACCTGTTTGGAAACAGGTGAGTGTCATGATTGGATATAAAAGGAGCATCCCCAAAAGGCTCAGCTGTTCACAAGCAAAGAAGGGCGAGGATCACCACTGTGTGAACAACTGTGTGAAAAAAAATAGTCCAACAGTTTAAGAACAATGTTTCTCAATGTTCAATTACAAGGAATTTAGGGATTCCATCATCTACAGTTCATAATATAATCAGAAGATTCAGAGAATCTGGAGAACTTTCTACACGTAGGCAGCAAGGCTGAAAACCAACATAAGATCCCTCAGGCGGCACTACATTAAAAACCGACATCATTGTGTAAAGGATCTTACCGCGTGGGCTCAGGAACACTTCAGAAAACCATTGTCAGTTAACACAGTTCGTCACTACATCTACAAGTGCAAGTTAAAGCTCTACCATGCAAAGTGAAAGCCAAACATCAACAACATCCAGAAACACCGCCGCCTTCTCTGGGCCTGAACTCATTTGAAATGGACCGACACAAAGTGGAAAAGTGTGCTGTGGTCTGATGAGTCCACATTTCAAATTGTTTTTGGAAATCATGGATGTCGTGTCCTCTGGACAAAAGAGGAAAAGACCATCCAGATTGTTACCAGTGCAAAGTTCAAAAGCCAGCATCTGTGATGGTATGGGGGCGTGTTAGTGCCCATGGCATGGACAACTTACACATCTGTGATGGTATGGGGGTGTGTTAGTGTCCATGGCATGGACAACTTACACATCTGTGATGGTATGGGGTGTGTTAGTGCCCATGGCATGGACAACTTACACATCTGTGATGGCACCATCATGCTGAAAGGTACATCCAGGTTTTGGAGCAACACATGCTGCCATCCAAACAACGTCTTTTTCAGGGACGTCCCTGCTTATTTCAGCAAGACAACACCTACAATTCCACCAATTAGTGTCCTCAGTTCCCAAACACTTATTGAGTGTTGTTAGAAGGAAAGGTGATGTAACACTCAATCAATCAATCAATCAACTTTTTTCTTGTATAGCGCCAAATCACAACAAACAGTTGCCCCAAGGCGCTCCACATTGCAAGGCAAGGCCATACAATAATTATGAAACACAGTCTACGTCTAAAGCAACATAACCAAGGGATGGTCCAGGGTCACCCGATCCAGCCCTAACTATAAGCCTTAGCGAAAAGGAAAGTTTTAAGCCTAATCTTAAAAGTAGAGAGGGTATCTGTCTCCCTGATCTGAATTGGGAGCTGGTTCCACAGGAGAGGAGCCTGAAAGCTGAAGGCTCTGCCTCCCATTCTACTCTTACAAACCCTAGGAACTACAAGTAAGCCCGCAGTCTGAGAGCGAAGCGCTCTAATGGGGTAATATGGTACTACGAGGTCCCTAAGATAAGATGGGACCTGATTATTCAAAACCTTATAAGTAAGAAGAAGAATTTTAAATTCTATTCTAGCATTAACAGGAAGCCAATGAAGGGAGGCCAACACGGGTGAGATATGCTCTCTCCTTCTAGTCCCCGTCAGTACTCTAGCTGCAGCATTCTGAACCAACTGAAGGCTTTTTAGGGAACTTTTAGGACAACCTGATAATAATGAATTACAATAGTCCAGCCTAGAGGAAACAAATGCATGAATTAGTTTTTCAGCATCACTCTGAGACAAGACCTTTCTGATTTTAGAGATATTGCGTAACACAGTGGGAAACATACCACTGTCCCAGCTTTTTAGAAACGTGTTGCAGGCATCCATTTCAAAATGAGCAAATATTTGCACAACAATAAAGTTTATCAGTTTGAACATTAAATATCTTGTCTTTGTGGTGTATTCAATTGAATATAGGTTGAAGAGGATTTGAAAATCATTCTATTCTGTTTTTATTTACATTTTACACAACGTCCCAACTTCATTGGAATTGGGGTTGTATGTATTCATCTCCATATGAGAATAAAGGCCCTTTATTCTTCTTTTTCTTGATGTGAATGAGATAAGGACCATGAGCTCCTTCATCAATGCCTTGAGAAGGTTCATTACAGTCCAGGGATCCAAAAACAGACACAGACTGTGGCATATACTTTGTTGGAGCTTCTTGAGAACAGTCAACATGAACCAGAATTTCAACAGTGTGGAGACATTCCTGAGCAAGTAGAGCTGCAGCTGGGTGCTGAACCCACGTGGGTGGTGCATGAGAACGTATTTGGACAGCATGCTGCCTAAACAGAAAAAAAACGTCTGAAACATGAAGTTCTGATTCCAGTCATGGCTGAGGTAGTGGCGGTCATGAAGGTGACGCCTTTCAGCTCACTGTCATTTGACTCAGAGTCTCATCTTGGCCTCACTCTAAGAATGCTCTTGACAGTCAAAACAAGCGTTACACGCAACAGCAGCAACAGAAGAGGACAAACCTTCAAGAGGAGGACGTTGTTCTCCTGAAGGATAATCAGGCAAAGAAAAATGAGGGGCTTTTTCTGGAGGAGATGGACTACATTAGAAAGCTTAAATGGAAGCTACCAAGGACAGAACTAGACTTTCTCATGTCCGGTTCTGCTTCTGTCTTCAAAGACAAAAGTAAGCCCACTCAGTTTCTCCATTGTTTTCACTTGGGGTTGCAAATCAAGGCTGGATCTGCACAGGTTTTACGCCGGCTGCCTTTTCTAATGTAACTCCACATTACATAGAGAACAGGCAGGGGTGATCTTGAACCAAGAACCATACACTTTACAATCGCACAAACCGCTTAGCCACCACCCCTGCTTAGACTGCCTTAATTGAGAGAGCGGCGTCAACTCAGAACACGGCGCCATTTTGGTTCCAACTGCGCTGAACTACTGAATGAACCTTTAATGTTTTCAACATTTTTTAAAATCATTTAACCACATACAGCAACACATCCAGGTACAGGTGCTATCAAAATAAATAAAAATAGTTAAGCTGTCAAATGTACAATTTATGATGATTTATGTAATTAATTTAAAGCCTGATTTATGCAGCTGCAGCTCTGTAACTCTGTGTCATACAATGACGTGTGTGACAGATTTGTCTCTGGATTTTGCTTATCTGGACCAATTTGACCCTCAACAAGCTTTACTTTCTACAATCAAAGGTAACCTGTATAGTTTCCTCTTTTTCCGATTTTGTACTGTAAAGTTGCGGACTTTCTGATCCATTTGTAATCAGCGTGCACACTGTAAAAACTAATAAAATATGATGGGAGACAAAGGTTTGAAAGCAGTAAAGTGTCAAATCACAGCCTTTGTGCCTGATTTAACAGGTGCACGTCAGGCTGCGGGTCCGAGTCTGAACACTGTTTTAAAAAATAAATGGCCATTTCTTTAAATCACAGAAATGACTCCGATACCACTTTCCTTAAATCAGCGAATGTCAGAGCTGAACTTTAATTTGTACCTCTGTTACTGTGCACGTCCAGATGCTCGGGGTTTTACTGGAAATACATTGTGATCGGACAGGACATTTTATCAGATCTGAGCAAAAAATCTGTTATACAAAATCTGTTATATACAGTGTTTATTACATGGAAAACAACAGAAAAACTTTGGGACTTTTTTGTCCGGTGACTGTGAATATCTGGTTTATACGATGACGGTTTAGGTGAGTTTTACTGAACATGGGACTGAACAATAAATTTACCTCTCAAAGCTTTGATGATGATGTCAGCTTCCATCCCACACACTGACTTTATTTTTCCAAATGTTTCTTCTGTTTGGATCTGAAGGGAATCTGTACATCTTGGAGCCCTTGCATTTACAGTGAATAAATAAATAAAATAGCTGATTTATGTGCAGACACATTAACAGCCAACACTATTTTGAACCCAATATGGCACAAGGAGTCACGTGATGGATTTTTTTTTTTTTTGACTCATCACGTCGCCACTCTCTCAATTAAGGCACTTTATTCCTGCAACTCTGTCTTCAAAGACAGATTTTTGTTCGTTCATGTGGGTTCTCTGGAGACCTGAGGCAGGGCGTGTTCTGCCCTCTTGTGGTCAGCCCTTTAATTTACCAGACATTTTTTTACCTGCCGTCTCTGCCGTCTGTCTGAAGGACGTGGTGTGTGCACTTCACCGCAGCAAACCATCCTGTGTCCAGGTGTGTTACGACACGCCGGCTCCATCCATTTAAATTCCTACTTTTCCTTTCTGCTGACTAAAGAAACATCTTTTCACTGTGCAGGCCTCACTGGCTATCCAACCATGAGTACATGAGTACTTTACTGAGAAGACAAAAGGAACCAGGATGTTACTTTAAAATATGACATGACATATTTTGAAAGGAGAAATAAAATAATAAATCCTTGTTAATTTGCAAAGCTGGCAGATAGTAAATGATCATTTGTGTTCTTACCGCCTGCTTGGTCTCAAATAATCTTACTAACATTTTGGATATAAAAGAGCTGAAACCTTTGACTGTCAAACATTACACTTGAATACTGCTGAGAAGGCTCCGCCCACTCACAGGTTTGGACTGTGAGGGAACATATCCATTCTATCACATCATTTTGCTGTGCATCTCACTAATTAGGAGACATTCACAAATGGATGTGGTCCTGTTTCCACATCAGCTTCAGGCAAAAAGTGCAGAAGAAAAGGCTCCAGAACTTTGTCCTACCTGTGGCGCTGTCTGTGTGTGGTCCCTGCCCGTTGGTCTGTCCGTTACGATGTTTCATTTTATATTCATCCTCCTCCAGTTGTTCCAGGGCCAGCTGTCTCCAGCTACGCAGTGATGCTTTTCCCACCAGTAACACTGATCACTGAGACACACAGCCAAGAGATAAGAGATCAAAATTAGGAGAAGGGTTAGGGTATATTTTTAGTCTAAGGTTTAATGCTGGGTCAAGGATTAGGGTAGGATTTGGCTTAGCGCAGGGCTTGGGTAAGTCTTTTGTGAGTGTAGGATTCTGGTTATTTCTGTCATTTCGGTCATTTCATGTAGGGTTCTGGTTGATGTTTTGTGTAGCATTCTGGTTACTGCAGGGTTTGGTTCCTGTAAGGTTTCCATACGTTTGTCGTTTGTGCAGGGTTTGTAAAGGGTCTTGGTGAGTGCAGGGTTTGTAAAGGATCCTGGTGAGTGCAGGGTTCGCAAAGTGTCCTGGTTAGTGCAGGGTTTGTAAAGGGTTCTGGTTAGTGCAGGGTTCGCAAAGTGTCCTGGTTAGTGCAGGGTTTGTAAAGGGTTCTGGTTAGTGCAGGGTTCGCAAAGTGTCCTGGTTAGTGCAGGGTTCGCAAAGCATCCTGGTTAGTGCAGGGTTCGCAAAGCATCCTGGTTAGTGCAGGGTTCGCAAAGCATCCTGGTTAGTGCAGGGTTCGCAAAGCATCCTGGTTACTGCAGGGTTCGTAAAGGGTTCTGGTTAGTGCAGGGTTTGTAAAGGTTCCTCCTGGTTAGTGTAGTGTTCAATTCAGTTCAATTTATTTTCATTTATATAGCGCCAAATCACAACAGAGTTCCCTCAAGGTGCTAGAACAGCAGTGGTAAGAAAAAACTCCCTCTGAGGAATAAACTTCAAGCACACCAGACTCAAAGGGGTGACCCCTCTGCTTGGGCCATGATACAGACACAAATTACAGAACAGTTCACAAAACGAATATACAGGAAAAGCTGTTGGTGCACAGGACAGGAGGGTCTCCAGCACAAATACAACTCCCATCTCTGGATGGAGCTGCACCTTAAACAGAGAGAAAAAACAATCAGGCATTAGAGAGAGAAGAAATACAGTATAATCTGCCAGCATTAAACAACAAGAAAAACAGGAAATACTAAAGTGATCGCCGGCCACTAGCCCTGAGCTTCACTAAAAGACCCAGAATTTAGATAAATTTGAGGCCACGGCACGCTCTGTTTACTAATAAAATTAATTAAAAGAGTAAAAACGTGCAGAACTATACTATGCCAGTATGCTAGCCATATGAAAGGGAAAATAAGTGCGTCTTAAGTCTGGACTTGAAAGTCTCTACAGAATCTGACAGTTTTATGGCCCAGTCACACCTCACATGACGATTCCTGAATGAAGGGAAAAAGTAAAAAAGATCACAATTTGTTGAGAAAAGGTGGACAAAAGAGCTTTATCACCAAACAGCCTGCGAAGCAAGAGCGCAAAAGGGACGAAAGAGGAACTTAACAAAACTGAAGCTAACGATCTCAACGCTTTAAACGAAATGCGCATGGAGCCACAGTTGGAGCAGTGTGTGTCTGCATCTGTGAGTTCCAGGACTCTGTGCTGGAACGGAGCTCATAGCACCTGAGTCCTGAAGAAACTGCAAACAGAAGCTGTGGAGATCTGTGTGCACGTCGGTGGACCACCTGCTCTGGTTCCTCGTCCAGAACAAAAGAGAGATCATCTCCATCATCATCAGAATCCACACTGAGGACACGCTGCGCACTCCGTCTTCCTCCAATAAAAAAAAAAACCCTCTGGTGTGCCGCGGTCACTGCTGTATCACTGTATTATTCCTTTACTTCCTCTTTGTCTTTCAGCTGTTCCCGCTAGGGGTCGCCACAGCAGATCAATCGTTTCCATCTCACCCTGTCCTCTGTATCTTCTTCTGTCACACCAACCACCTGCATGTCCTCTCTCAGCACAAGCAATATATACTGATTTATAACAGAAAACTGTCAAAAGGGGGAATAAATATAAGTGTAAAGGATTGAATATATCAGAGGAATAAACTGATCAGTGCGTGTGAACGCGCATTGACTCCGTGTGTGCGGTTTTTCCACCAGCTGATCACTGATCCACAACGTGAATTCTGCCTTCCAGAACAGTTCTTTTATATATCTTTTCAATTATCTACCCGTTGCCACATGTACAGAAGGACTGGATTGTCATTCCTACACTTAATTATTATATTTAATAAAAACAATAAGCGCACGCAGCAGCTACTGCTGCCGCTAATGCTGCATTCAAGTACCATTGGAAATTACACAATTTTTTGTTGTTTTAAATTCAGCAGTTGCTTGTGGCAAAATAATTCAGTGTATCCACACAAAGATTAATTCTGGCCTATGTAAGGTGCTTGAGCCCAGTGAAGCTGCCCCCCTACCCAGATGAAAAAAAAAAAATCCAAGCAAACAGGCTGAGTTTGTCCTGTAATTTCCGACGGTATATGAAGCAGCAGCAGCCTCAGTGCTCACAAACTGGAATCTGCACTGTGTGAAAACATTGAGCTGCTCAAACAAAGTCAAATTAAACAATGTGTCAAAAACTAAAACTTTTAAAAAAACGTCAAGAACAACAGCAAAACGAAACACAGACAAATTGAGGTTTTCGTTGTCATTCGTTCAAATTTTTTAAGTTTAAAAATCCTGACAAAGCGCCAGCTGCAGGAACGAGGCTGCGCGAAGGTTAAACGATGCCAACGAAAGTCCAGATTTCTTGTTTCGTCAGGGCTTCGTTGCCCTTTGTTAAGTGCCGTGTGACTGGGCATAAAAAAGGGCATGATAAGAGAAAGCTCTGTGACCTGCAGACTTCTTATTCACCCTAGGGACACAAATTAGTCCTGCACCCTGAGAACACAAAGCCCGGGCTGGTACGAACGTTTAATTAGGTCAGGGTAGGAAGGTGCCAGTCCGTGAACAATTTTATAGACTAGTAGCAGAACCTTAAAATCTGATCTTACTGGGACAGGAAGTCAGTGAAGAGACGCCAAACTGGGTGTAATGTGGTCAAACTTTTGTTTTTTGTTTTTGTTTTTTGCCACCGTTGTCGTGCGTTACCTGTTGCTTCCACAGCCTGTCTAGTGGATTTTTATTTTATTTTTTGCCGCCGTTGTCGTGCGTTGCCTGTGCTGCTCCACAGCCTGTCTAGTGGATTTTTATTTTATTTTTTACCACTGTTGTCGTGCGTTACCTGTGCTGTTCCACAGCCTGTCTAGTGGATTTTTATTTTATTTTTGCACCGTTGTCGTGCGTTCGCTGTTGCCGTGCGTTACTTGTGCTGCTTCATGGCCTGTCTGGTGCCTTAACTAAAGCACTCCTTCTGCTGAATCACCTCTAAATTATTTACACATTATTCACTTTGCGTGTTTTTAGGAATCCACTAGGTTGCGTAGCTACTAGCTTTTAGCTGATTTAGCATGGCGGCTTCTCCTGTCTCTCCCGCACTTTTCTGCTCTGGGTGTGAAATGTTTAGTTATTCCTCGGCCTCCTTTAGCAGTAACGGTACCTGTAATAAGTGTAGCTTATTCGTAGCTTTGGAGGCCAGGCTGGGCGAATTGGAGACTCGGCTCCGCACCGTGGAAAATTCTACAGCTAACCAGGCCCCTGTAGTCGGTGCGGACAAGGTGCTTAGCCACCGTTAGTTCCCCCCTGGACGGATCCCGGGCAGTGGGGAAGCAGGCTGACCTGGGTGACTGTGAGGAGGAAGCGTAGCCCTAAACAGAAGCCCCGTGTACACCGTCAACCCGTGCACATCTCTAACCATTTTTCCCCACTCGACGATACACTCGCCGAGGATCAAACTCTGGTTATTGCGGACTCTGTTTTGAGAAATGTGAAGTTAGCGGACACCAGCAACCATTGTCAATTGTCTTCCAGGGGCCAGAGCAGGCGACATTGAAGGAAATTTGAAATTGCTGGCTAAGGCTAAGCGTAAATTTGGTAAGATTGTAATTCACGTCGGCAGTAATGACACTCGGTTACGCCAATCGGAGGTCACTAAAATTAAACATTAAATCGGTGTGTAACTTCGCAAAAACAATGTCGGACTCTGTAGTTTTCTCTGGGCCCCTCCCCAATCAGACCGGGGAGTGACATGTTTAGCCGCATGTTCTCCTTGAATTGCTGGCTGTCTGAGTGGTGTCCAAAAAATGAGGTGGGCTTCATGATAATTGGCAAAGCTTCTGGGGAAAACCTGGTCTTGTTAGGAGAGGACGGAATCCATCCCACTTTAGATGGAGCAGCTCTCATTTCTAGAAATCTGGCCAATTTTCTTGGATCCTCCAAACTGTGACTATCCAGGGTTGGGACCAGGAAGCAGAAGCTGTAGTCTACACACCTCTCTGCAGCTTCTCTCCCCCTGCCATCCCCTCATTACCCCATCCCGTAGAGACGGTGCCTGCTTCCCAGACCACCAATACCCAGCAAAAATCTATTTAAGCAAAAAAATTCAAAAAGAAAAATAATATAGCACCTTCAACTGCACCACAGACTAAACAGTTAAATGTGGTCTATTAAACATTAGGTCTCTTCTTCTAAGTCCCTGTTGGTAAATGATATAATAATTGATCAACGTATTGATTATTCTGCCTAACAGAAACCTTGGTTACAGCAGGATGAATATGTTAGTTTAAATGAGTCAACACCCCCGAGTCACACTAACTGTCAGAACGCTCGTAGCACGGGCCGAGGCGGAGGATTAGCAGCAATCTTCCATTCCAGCTTATTAATTAATCAAAAACCCAGACAGAGCTTTAATTCATTTGAAAGCTTGTCTCTTAGTCTTTCCATCCAATGGAAGTCCCAAAAACCAGTTTATTTGTTATTATCTATCGTCCACCTGGTCGTTACTGTGAGTTTTCTCTGTGAATTTTCAGACCTTCTGTCTGACTTAGTGCTTAGCTCAGATAAGATACTTATAGTGGGCGATTTTACATCCCACACAGATGCTGAGAATGACAGCCTCAACACTGCATTTAATCTATTATTAGACCTCTATTGGCTTTGCTACAAAAAGTAATCAGTCCACCACCACTTTAATCATATCTTAGATCTTGTTTTGACTTATGGTATGGAAATAGAAGACTTAACAGTATTCCCTGAAAACTCCCTTTCTGTCTGATCATTTTTTTAATAACATTTACATTTACCCTGATGGACTACCCTGCAGTGGGGAATAAGTTCATTACACTAGAAGTCTTTCAGAAAGCGCTGTAACTAGGTTTAAGGATATGATTCCTTCTTTATGTTCTCTATTGTCATATACCAACACAAGAGCAGAGTAGCTACTAAACTCTGTAAGGGAGTTAGAGTATCTCGTCAATAGTTTTACATCCTCATTGAAGACAACTTTGGATGCTGTAGCTCCTCTGAAAAAGAGAGCTTTAAATCAGAAGTGTCTGACTCCGTGGTATAACTCACACACTCGTAGCTTAAAGCAAATAACCCGTAAGTTGGAGAGGAAATGGCGTCTCACTAATTTAGAAGATCTTCACTTAGCCTGGAAAAAGAGTTTGTTGCTCTATAAAAAAGCCCTCGTAAAGCTAGGACATCTTTCTACTCATCACTAATTGAAGAAAATAAGAACAACCCCAGGTTTCTTTTCAGCACTGTAGCCAGGCTGACAAAGAGTCAGAGCTCTATTGAGCTGAGTATTCCATTAACTTTAACTAGTAATGACTTCATGACTTTCTTTGCTAACAAAATTTTGACTATTAGAGAAAAAATTACTCATAACCATCCCAAAGATGTATCGTTATCTTTGGCTGCTTTCAGTGATGCCGGTATTTGGTTAGACTCTTTCTCTCCGATTGTTCTGTCTGAGTTATTTTCATAGTTACTTCATCCAAACCATCAACATGTTATTAGACCCCATTCCTGCCAGGCTGCTCAAGGAAGTCCCTACCATTATTTAATGCTTCAATCTTAAATATGATCAACTTATCTTTGTTAGTTGGCTATGTTACCACAGGCTTTTAAGGTGGCAGTAATTAAACCATTACTTAAAAAGCCATCACTTGACCCAGCTATTTAGCTAATTATAGGCCAATCTCCAACCTTCCTTTTCTCTCAAAGATTCTTGAGAGGGTAGTTGTAAAACAGCTACTGATCACCTGCAGAGGAATGGTCTATTTGAAGAGGTTCAGTCAGGTTTTAGAATTTATCATAGTACAGAAACAGCATTAGTGAAGTTACAAATGATCTTCTTATGGCTTCGGACAGTGGACTTATCTCTGTGCTTGTTCTGTTGGACCTCAGTGCTGCTTTTGATACTGTTGACCATAACATTTTATTACAGAGATTAGAGCATGTCATAGGTATTAAGGCACTGCGCTGCGGTGGTTTGAATCATATTGTCTAATAGATTACAGTTTG
Organism: Thalassophryne amazonica; assembly: GCF_902500255.1. NCBI lineage: Eukaryota > Metazoa > Chordata > Actinopteri > Batrachoidiformes > Batrachoididae > Thalassophryne > Thalassophryne amazonica. Next base: position 149,277,513 of record NC_047105.1, read on the forward strand.
TTCATGTAATGGGGAATCTTCTTCACAGACTAAAGTTAATTATGGAGTTTCCACAAGGTTCTGTGCTAGGACCAATTTTATTCACTTTATACATGCTTCCCTTAGGCAGTATTATTAGACGGTATTGCTTAAATTTTCATTGTTACGCAGATGATACCCAGCTTTATCTATCCATGAAGCCAGAGGGACACACACCAATTAGCTAAACTGCAGGATTGTCTTACAGACATAAAGACATGGATGACCTCTAATTTCCTGCTTTTAAACTCAGATAAAACTGAAGTTATTGTACTTGGCCCCACAAATCTTAGAAGCATGGTGTCTAACCAGATCTTTACTCTGGATGGCATTTCCCTGACCTCTAGTAATACTGTGAGAAATCTTGGAGTCATTTTGATCAGGATATTCATTCAAAGCGCATATTAAACAAATATGTAGGACTGCCTTTTTGCATTTACGCAATATCTCTAAAATCAGAAGGTCTTGTCTCAGAGTGATGCTGAAAAACTAATTCATGCATTTATTTCCCTCTAGGCTGACTATTGTAATTCTTTATTATCAGGTTGTCCTAAAAGTTCCCTAAAAAGCCTTCAGTTAATTCAAATGCTGCAGCTAGAGTACTGACGGGGAATAGCAGGAGAGAGCATATCTCACCGTGTTGGCCTCTCTTCATTGGCTTCCTGTTAATTCTAGAATAGAATTTAAAATTCTTCTTCTTACTTATAAGGTTTTGAATAATCAGGTCCCATCTTATCTTAGGGACCTCGTAGTACCATATCACCCTAATAGAGCGCTTCGCTCTCAGACTGCAGGCTTACTTGTAGTTCCTAGGGTTTGTAAGAGTACAATGGGAGGCAGAGCCTTCAGCTTTCAGGCTCCTCTCCTGTGGAACCAGCTCCCAATTCAGATTAGGGAGACAGATACCCTCTCTACTTTTAAGATTAGGCTTAAAACTTTCCTTTCGCTAAGGCTTATAGTTAGGGCTGGATCGGGGTGACCCTGGACTATCCCTTGGTTATGCTGCTTTAGACGTAGACTGTGGGGGGGTTTCCCATGATGCACTGTTTCTTTCTCTTTTGCTCTGTATGCACCACTCCGCATTTAATCATTAGTGATTGATCTCTGCTCCCCTCCACAGCATGTCTTTTTCCTGGTTCTCTCCCTCAGCCCCAACCAGTCCCAGCAGAAGACTGCCCCCTCCCTGAGCTGGTTCTGCTGGAGGTTTCTTCCTGTTAAAAGGGAGTTTTTCCTTCCCACTGTAGTCAAGTGCTTGCTCACAGGGGATCGTTTTGACCGTTGGGGTTTTTCATAATTATTGTATGGCCTTGCCTTACAATATAAAGCGCCTTGGGGCAACTGTTTGTTGTGATTTGGCGCTATATAAAAAAAAAGTTGATTGATTGATTGATTGATTGATGAAACTTTCTGCTTCGTGTCAACTGACTTTCACCCCAATTCCACCAGTTGAATTATGGTGCGCAACATTATGTCTGAACTTTGAATGTTTAATTTATTTATCACTAAATGACTGAGCAATTATTTATTGAAACCATTTGAACGTTGATATCTGGTTTTAATGCCAATAATTTCAATTCATTTATAGTGCACTGTAAAACTGTTGTGACCCTGAAAGAAGCTTCATATTGAACAATGAAATGGATGTTTGTTGGTATAGACAAACCATTTGTGTTAATATTTATTTACATTGCATTGCTGTGTCTAATAGCATTATTCTGTGTCTTCATTACCAGTAATTTGTTTTGTGACACTCTACTAATTTAAGTCATGTGACTTGCTTTCAGGTCAGTTTTTTTTCCTTGCTGGAATTCCTTCTTCCTCCACTGGATGGCGAGCCACCCAATCACCGCCAAACCGCGGTAGAAATATTCTCTATTTTTTTGTCGAACCAAGAACTGGATTTATGGACTGTGAAACTCCAGTGGGGAATATTTGGAACTGAACTGAAATACAAAGCCAGAACTTTTGGAAAAAACAACTTTTAAAGAACTTGGAAGAAAAAAATCTTGAATGAATTGTATTTTATTTTGATTATAGCCCATGGCTCTGGTTTATGAATTAGTGTAATTAGTGTATTAATTTGTGTAGGGTTCTAGTTAATGTAGGGTTTGTAAAAGGTTTTGGTTATTGTAGGGTTTGTAGAGGATTGTGTTTTTGTGTAGGGTTTTGGTTATTGTAGGGTTTATAAAGGGTTCTGGTTAGTGCACGGTTTGAGTTAGTCTAAGTAAGTAAGGCACCACACATCTAAAAATCACAAAGGGCTTTATAATAAATAGTGAAAATAAAATGATATCACAGCAAACCAACTAAAAGACAAAAAAAAAAAAAAAAAAAAGGAAGACAACATAAAAAAACAAGTCTGTCTGTACAAAAGTGCCTTCAGCTGCTTTTTGAGTTGATGAGTCTGCAACATAAAGACAGAGGATGAGCGTTCCAGAGTCTTGATGGGACTGCCTGAAACAATCAATCCCCACAAGTCTGGGACCCTCAGCAACCTCTGACCTGTTGACCTAAGGGTCCAGGTGGAAGAACGACTTTTCAGCAGGTCAGCGATGTCTTGGGGAGCTCATCCATGGAGGGCCCTAAAAGTTAAAACTAAAATTTTAAAATTAATTCTAAAATTTAGTGGCAGTAGGGTGCATCAAAATATAAGGTAAAAATTAAACTTCAAAATATCAATCTGTCTGGGTCTGCATTTTGTTAGAATGCATATTAGAATGATTTATGCAAAATTTTGGGAAAATTAATTGTTATTTAGAGGTCCAACGTAGCATGTGAAATTATTAATATATATGTATTTTGGAGATTTTCCGAACTGCAAATTTCTTGACACCTTTACAAAGTGAAACAACAGTTATATAATAAAACAGCATAATTGAAATAAATCACAAAGCTTTATTCAAAAACAACATAATGTTGGGACAAAAACACAAGAATTTTATCTTAAACAACATAATTAAGCAAAACCCACAAAACGTTACCAAGAACAACAAATCTTGTAACATTAACATAAGAAATTGTCCTATTCTGTATCCAACTTGCGCTTGCAGGAGCGTAGATCTGGCTGATCATGGCGATCATGCTCAACAACCTGTAGCACATTCTGCAGATGTTCCTCACTCCTTGTTGCTGCCACAAAATCTGTGGTGAGCTTAACTCCATGTTCGGCACAGTCGTTAACAACATTGATGGCACATACATTTCCAGCACTGACCTGGAAGGATGCACTGGTGGCCCACTCCTGTACATCAAGTGAGAGAAAAGCTGAATCAATGTGCAGCTGCTGCATGTCAAACCAACAGTCTGAGTTGGCAAGATCAACCAAGCTGGTGGTTGGTGACAGGGCAGGAAGCTGTGGGAGAACCGGGAGATCAGCAGGCTTGTGGGCCAAGATGGCATCTCACCAGCAGGCACCTTGGTACTGAAAACTGCCAGAGGCAACATTTCACTTTTCATATACCAGAGGTGCCTCTCCAGAGCCTTGATGGCAGATGCAGCAATGCCAGAATCAACAGCCTTGTAAGCATGTAGGTGGTGGTAGAGTATGAGGTCATTCCAGGCAGCATCTACAGCTGTGTCGCAGGTCAACCACCATGTTGTATAGATGTATGTCATGAAGTTGGCAAATGCTCGACTCTTTGGCACCTGCTGCCACTTATGATTGTGCCCTGGGGAAGAGATGTTATGTGCTGCTCCATCAAGGCCAGCTTGAGAATGTACAGCAGCTTGGCCATCCATCAGGCCTTGTGTAGTGCTCTTGGTCGTTGCAAGGTTACTGAAGTCTGCTGTGCCCCAGATGTATCCAGATACACAAGACATAGCTGCACAACTTGCGGGAGTCACCTTGTTTGTAGTTTAGCACTTCTGCAGCAGATGCAGAGAGTTCTGTACGCAACTTGTCCAAGAAAGGTGGTTCATCATCACCAGGAATATAATGGAACAATGAGCCACGGTCATCATGTGGCAGCAGGTTCCAATTGTCCCTCAGACGAGCAAACACGGCAACCTCTGGTGAGCGTGACACTTCCACTTTAAGATCATAGAATATTTGGCTAAGAAGCTCCTCACCAATATGATGTCGGCACCCAGACCAAAGCAGGCGTCGTCGTCGCAGTGAAAGCTCTATGGCAATACAAGCTGCTGTCAGATGGCCTGTGTTCGAAGCTGTGGTGTCAAATGCCATGTTGACTACTTGATTGGCACAGTGCCACTCCTGGAGCAATTTGCATGTCAGCCGGGCTATGACTGTTCCACATGCTTCATCAGTTCCCTCTGTGTAAGCAGCTTAAGCTGTTTAGTATCTCCAACAACCACTGTCAGGCGCTCTTCCATCTGGCACACATTGTCAAGTGTTGGTGTCAACTTGCTGTCCCAGTGCAAGGTGCACATGATAGGTGGTGCCCACCGCTCATGGCATTCTTCGCTGATGGTTTTTAGCACTTTGCGATGTGATCGGTCTGCTGATGCGTAGGATATGGAAACATTTTACAAATTGCCACCTGATTCTGAGATCAGGCAACATGTGAAGGCAGCTTGTTGCATCTGTGTGATCTTCAACTGTGTAGCCAATGACACAAGATTAGGCTGGCTGAGGATATCTGGTGGAATAAAGGCTGTGGTGCCAGTCTTTTTGCATTCAAGGGTGTGTGGTGAGTTCTCAGCTGGTAAAGCAGTTGCTTCATCTGAATCACTATCCTCATCACTGTCACTCTCTAATACAGCTGAGCTTGATGTTGCAGTCAAATGATGAAAACAATCCAAGAGATGACATGGGAGAACTTGGTTGAAATGACAGGATTGCGCACGTAAATCCTTGTTTAAGCGTAAAATACCATTGGCCTGTTGGACCTGTAAAACACCACGGATTGCAAAAATATTTTGCATGTGTTATTTGATCATGGAATGGAACACTTTTATCACCCAGACAGATCAATATGTTGAAAAAGTGTATTTTGATGCACCGTAACTGGCAGCCATTGAGGAGAAGCGCAGAAAATGTGTCATGGTTCGTGATAACTGACCAGCGAAACATGCCATTAATTGTAATGCGCGGTTAACAGGTTGCAACAGTTCCTGAGGACACCTGACGCTTCTGCCCCAAATCATCACATTTGTGATCAGCGGCCAAGGATGTATACTTCATGGCATTCGTGACTTGTCATCATTATGTGTAAACACACCATAAGGGGGTGTTCCTGGCACTGCAAAAATATGCTGAGAGCCGGTGAATCTCGGGGGGGGGGGTTAGCAATAAGGTTATGCGATTTTGGAGAAGTGGGAGAGACAAAGGGTGAAAAGAGTGGGCTGCTTTATTTGCAGTCTGAATGAATTTATTTATTCGGCACACAGATGAACAACAATAAAGACAAAAACAACACATAAAAAGAACAACGTACAGGGAACCCGTGTGGCCCAGTGGTGGGCACAGATAACCAAAAAATTAACTTCGATAACAGATAATCAGATAACTGAAAAGTTATCTTTGATAAAGAGAAAACGATAAACCACCCAAAATTGTATCGGAAGTTACAGATAATCGATAAATTCCAGTATTGTCTCTGCTACACTTGCAACTACTAACAAGCTGAATTTAAGTTTTAACACCACTATCGCTTTTGGAAGCATCAAAAAGCGACATAAGACCCAAACAATGAGCCCGCACTTCTATGTTTGAACATGCTGCCCCCTGCTGGAAGCTACAAGGCTACAGCACAGAAGCACCCTGAGAGCAGCCACAAAGCCGGAAATTGTGCATCAGCTGGACATGCCAGAAAATGTCCTGTGAGGCTTCATCACGGCGTTGATTTGCGCCATGGGGCTCCACCGCGACGCGCGGAATTCCTCCGCTCCTCTTTCCATGACAAAAACTCCTGTAACAGTGAAATGTGCCGTTCATTTCCAAACTGGACGCTGTGTTGATCTGCGACGTCGTCTGACTTCCACAGGAATTGCGGAAGACGTGGACATCTGCACTTTTTCGGCACATTGAAACAGACGTGCGGAGGAATTCTGCGCGTCACGGTGGAGCCGCATGGTGCAAAGCAACACTGTGATGAAGCCTCACAGGACATGCTGGGGCATGTCCAGCTCATGCACAATTTCTCGGATAGTCACACGACTGAAAAGCCACCTGAAAGCTGTCCTGTGAGACCAACACGGAGGTGCTTTTGTCCCGCGCCATGAGCGGCATGGTGGCACATCCCTCCGCTTCTCTTTCCATGAAAAAAAAACTCCTGTAACAGTGGAATGTGTCGAAAAAGTGCTGATGTCCACGCCTTCTGCCATTTTTGTGGAACTCAGACGAGGTCCTGGATCAACAAAGCCTTCATGTTGGAAATGATCTGGTTGTTTCAGCGGGGTCTGAGCCTGTCGATCGGCACTCGGAGTGCGCCGCACACTCAGCCACTGTGGGCAGTCTTTAAACCGGCTGGAGCACTCCTTAATCTGTGTAATCCCCATAAAATTGTCCCTGAAAGCCATATTAATTTTCCGAATGATGTCCACCTGGAGGTCTCTCACAGTTTCTGGAAAAATTTGATGTAGCAAAGCTCCAAATCATTCAGACATTTATTCGCAATAAAAATCTGACAAGAGGGGTGGACCACTGCTCACACAAAGCCTGCTCACAGGCGAATGACGCAACCGACAGGCGTGAAAAAACTCACGCATGCGCACGAAGGTTCAAGCTTGGCTGATGCAATCACACGTGATTCAAATCCATATGGTTTTTGAAAAAAAATAAAAAGGTCGGATACCTTTCTAACAGACCTCGTATATATATATATATATATATATATATATATATATATATATATACACTCATAACAAAAAATGTGCATGAACAATGTAACTTAATCACTAAAATTTCAAAACAACCAAACAAGCAACAGTTCACAATCCCAAGCACAATGACAAAGTTAGTAAACCTAATCCTTCAAACTATAACAGGTTTTGTATTCGTTTTGTAAAGTTTTTTAAATATTATCAGGACAGTTACTGCAAATATTAACACCCCTAAAGGAAACACAATGACTTTTTACAGTAGTTCAGATCTTTAGTTTCTCAAATAAGAATGTTCCTCTCAAACTGTTGCTAGAGTTTTAAACAGATCCTTGACATGTTGAGGCAAAAGCTTTTTTGTGACTTTATACATAATTTGTATTGTGATGTAATCAATCTAGTCCCAGAATTTTAAAATTTACAGTATAAACAAGCAAATAACGGATTTGTTGGCCCACAATATGGTTTATTACTGATAATTCTTATAGCTTTCTTTTGCAACAGAAATATTGGTTTAGCATTAGTTCTATATGTATTTCCCCAAACCTCAACACAATATGTCATATATGGAACAAGTAATGTATGATATAAAATGGTTAAGGAATGTTGGGAGAGGAAGTCTTGTGCTTTATGCAGAATTGCAATGACTTTTGACATTTTAGGTTTAACAGTTAAAATGCGTTTTCCAGTTTAATTTATCATCAATATAAACACCAAGAAATTTTTGATCTGTTTCAATTTCAATATCATGTAATAATAGATTTCTGCTTAAGTTCCTGGACTTATTTCCAAATATGATACAATTACAGTGGGGAAAATAAGTATTTGACCCCCTGTCAGTTTTGCAGGTTTTCCCACCTACAAAGAATGTAGAGGTCTGTAATTTTTATTGTAGGTTCACTTCAACTGTGAGAGACAGAATCTAAAAAAAGAAATCCAGAAAATCACAATGTATGATTTTTAAATAACTAATTTGCATTTTATTGCATAAAATAAGTATTTGATCACCTACAAACCAGCAAGAATTCTGTCTCTCACAGACCTGTTAGTTTTTCTTTAAGAAGCCCTCTTATTCTGCACTCTTTACCTGTATTAATTGCACCTGTTTGAACTTGTTACCTGTATAAAAGACACCTGTTCACACACTCAGTCACACTCCAACCTGTCCACCATAGCCAAGACCAAAGAGCTGTCTAAGGACACCAGGGACAAAACTGTAGACCTGCACAAGGCTGGGATGGACTACAGGACAACAGGCAAGCAGCTTGGTAGAAGACAACAACTGTTATGATTATTTATTAGAAAGTGGAAGAAACACAAGATGACTGTCAATCTCCCTCGGTCTGGGATTCCATGCAAGATCTCACTTTGTGGGGTAAGGATGATTCTGAGAAAGCTCAGAACTACACAGGAGGACCTGGTCAATGACCTGAAGAGAGCTGGGACCACAGTCACAAAGATTACATTAGTAACACATGATGCTGTCATGGTTTAAAATCCTGCAGGGCAGCAAGGTCCCCCTGCTCAAACCAGCACATGTCCAGACCTGTTTGAAGTTCACCACTGACCATCTGGATGATCCATAGGAGGCATGGGAGAAGGTCATGTGGTCAGATGAGACCAGAATACAGCTTTTTGGAATCAACTCCACTTACCATGTTTAGAGGATGAGAACAACCCCAAGAAAACCATCCCAACCGTGAAGCATGGGGGTGGAAACATCATACTCTGGGGGTGCTCTTCTGCAAAGGGGACAGGACGACTGCACCGTATTGAAGGGAGGATGGATGGGGTCATGTACTGTGAGATTTTGGCAAACAACCTCCTTCCCTCAGTAAGAGCATTGAAGATAGGTCATGGCTGGATCTTCAGCATGACAATGACCCCAAACACACAGCCAGGGCAACTAAGGAGGGGCTCTGTAAGAAGCATTTCAAGGTCCTGGAGTGGCCTGGCCAGTCTCCAGACCTGAAAATCTTTGGAGAGAATAAGTGTGCAGAGTGCAAAATAAGAGGGCTTCTTAAAGAAAAATTAACAGGTCTGTGAGAGCCAGAATTCTTGCTGGTTGATAGGTGTTCAAATACTTATTTGCAGCAGTAACATACAGATAAATTATTAAAAAAAATCATACATTGTGATTTCTGGATTTTTTTTTTTTTTAGATTATGTCTCTCACAGTGGACATGCACCTAAGATGAAAATTTCAGACCCCTCCATGATTTCTAAGTGGGAGAACTTGCAAAGTCGCAGGGTGTTCAAATACTTATTTTTCTCACTGTATATATACATATGCATGTGTGTGTGTGTGTATATATATATATATATATATATATATATATATATATATATATATATATATATATACATACATACATACATACACATACATATTCTATTTCTACCTCATTTCTTATGTCTTGCACTGTTACAAGTATTATTATTATTGCTTATCCTTGCACACGCTGTTTGATGAACATTTTCCTCTACTTGCACCCACCTTGTGTTTTTAAGAGCTGACGTAACATGTGAATTTCTCCTCTGTGAGATCAATAAAGTTTATCTTATGTTATATTTGAACAATGGTATCACTTTTGCTATTTTCTTCTTGAAAGAGAATTTCCCAGTCATTGAGGAGAAATTACAGATATACATTAAAGGCTTAACAATACAATAAATAATATTTTTAACCAAAAATATATAAAAACTGTCACTATCAATTGATTTTTTCCCCTTAAGTTTATGAACTATGTCAAAAATTGATTTTTCAACTTTTAATGAACATTGAATCCAGAACTGTATTGTTTTTACTGTAATCCATAGAGCACATTTTAGAAGATACAATTGAATTTGCAAAATTTTTTACCCACATAAACAAAATAACCATTAAAATGATCTGCTATAGCTCTGTTTTCTTTAACAATTGTGTCAGTATTTGAATAAAAATAGGCAGGATATTCTTTACCAACTTTTTTCTTATTTATAATTTCATTTAAAAACTTCCAAGTACTCTTTATATTTGTTCTATTTTTTTCAAATAAATCACTATAGTACTTGCCTTTCACAAGATCGCATAATGTATGTTAGTTTGTTTTAATATGTCTTATATCTCAGCTTCAATTATTCTAAATTTTAAAAACTGCTTGTACAAAAATGTTTTCTTTTACATGCATTCTGAAGTTGCTTAGTGATCCAAGGTTTATCTTTGTTTTGCCTATTTCCAACTGTTAACACATAAGGGCAATGTTTATCTTGTAAACTGGAAATAAGAGAAATGAATGATTCATAAGACTGATCTACATTCTCAATATAAATGTCACTTCAGTTTTGCTGTATTAAATCTATTCTAATCCGTTTTTCCATAGTTTCCTTTGTTATTTTCCTTGTGAAGTTTGTAATATTAATATCAATTTTATCGACTAAACAATTGAAACCAACAAAAACAGGCAAATGGTCGCTGACCTCACTAATGAGTAGTCCACCCATTATATTTTCTACGGTAATATTGGTCAACAAGTGTTGATGTGTTCCTAGTTATCCCAGCTGGATAAGTAATAGTGGATACAATCCCATACAAAACATAGAATTTATACAATGTACGTGTTGTACATATGTCAGTTTGTCCACAAAAAATATTTATGTTTGATTCAGTGTCAAACTGATTTCAGAAAGGGCCAAGAGGGTGCAGGTTTTCCTTGTGACCACCCACTGCACCAGGTGATTTCACTGATTAACATCAGTTTGAGCAGATGGAATCAGTTAATCAGTGAAATCACCTGGTGCAGTGGGTGGTCACAAGGAAAACCTGCACCCTCTTGGCCCTTTCTGAAATCAGTTTGACACCTATGATTCAGGTGATCTATAAACACAGCTGAGTCACAATTTGCTAATGTGTTATTTTGTGCTATGCTTCTGTAAATGGTCTTCAAATAATTAAGAGCCAAGAAAAATATTTGTTTCTTTTAGTCTATCTCTTTGGTTTTATATTGCATATCTGTATAAACAGTCTTGCCTCAGAATTTTTCATAGCTATTTTTTTTTAAACATTTGGGAAAAAAATGTGTACTGTTTATTTTGTGACATACATGGACACTCTGTTTTTATAAGGTCTTATAATTTGGTGTTCATGTATGTTTCATTTATGTAAAAAAACAAATCCAAGTGGTCCCAAATCTAGCAGAGTAGTCTGATTATCAATATTGCAGTGAAAAAATGCTTAGAAATATAAGAAGCTGTAAAGTCCAACCCTCTCCTCAATAAGCCTAAACCAGAATATTTAATGCTCCAGTTTCCATCAAGAGTTAACATACGTGAACACAACCCTTATTATCAAATGCAAAAGACTCAGCAGGACTGGAGCTCAATGTGCACACAACATGATGATGTCATCAGTTTTTGTGAAGAACCTCTGCAATGGCCCCATCACACACACACACACCATTCTGTACCAAAATCGACATACATGATTTTTTTCAGCGTTAATCTTTGCACAGGAAGAGGTAAGTTGTTTAAGATTTCTGTAGAAGAAATACATATACATTTTTACATTGGCAGACATTTGTGTTTGGTGATCAGATCAGATCTGCTTTGATTCATTTTATGCCCTACAAACTTTTCAGTTAGTTTCTCCTGTGCTTGACTTCCCAAAAATGATCGTCAGTGACTCGAACCACATTTGTTATGGAAGTTGGTTATATTTACATGTAAAAGAACTTCAAAACAATGTTCTTCCCCAGGTTTGAGAATTCATCCACATTAGCAAATTGTGACCCAGCTTATAACTGTGTTTTTTGATTTTTCACATTTAATTTCCACAGTAACACATTTCATGAAATCTTCAAAAGAAAAGGACTTATTAACAATTTCACAATGACAACTCGACCTGACATGAAGTGCCACGCCACCGCCCTGTTTATTCATCCTATTTATAGCAAAAAAGTCATAACCCTCGAGCCGGACCGTGTCCATGTGCTCATCCCTCAACCATGTCTCAGTAACCACAATGACAGAAAAATGTTTATTCACATTTTTTAAACAATCCTGAATTTTGGACAAGTTCGTGGAAAGACTTCTACTATTAAAATGCATAATGGACAATGGCCCATTTAACAGTTTTCAAGTTATTCCTCGTTAAAGTAACTGCAGTGGTGAGTAATATTTTTAAGAAAAAAAAACACAAAAAAACAATCCGGCTCTGTGTTATATTCAATGTTATGAGATTTATGTTCAGAGTAATCAAAAAAATTTAGGTCAAGCTCCTGCGCAGAAGCAAATTGAAAAGAATCAATTGACATCATAAAGAGGTTGTAATCGACAAACCAAAAATGTGGCTGTTTGATATGAAGCAGTACATGATATACGTTTACTCAAAAGTTGTCTCATAAGAAAAGGAAAACACCTCCAAATACAGAACCAATAAGGAACACTTTCCTCCTCAAGGAGCAGTCACTTAAAATGATCCAAATCTCTCAAAGCTCTGGTATCATTAAGACTTTCGCTTCCTCCAGAGTTCCATTTAATTTGATCCACATGTTACAGTTTCTGGTCCAGGTCGGTTGTATTTTATCTGTTTTTGAAGGACTCTGTCTTGTCCTGCAATTTCCAAATGTTTCTTTATCAAATGCTTATTTACACAGACCTCGGTTACTTTCAGCTTTTTTGTTGGCCTTAATTCATTCTTAATCTTTCTGTTCACAAACTGGATGATGAGAACCGGTTTCAACTGTTCATCTTTTCTTGGAACTGAATGGTGATCTGCCATTTCAGTACTATTGATGAGGATGTCCTTGGAGGAAAAAACTGACCAAGCTGTTGCTCCTGGGAGTGAGTTTCTTCCTGCGTGTCCTCGACGTCACCGCCGCCCACAGCAGCGGCCCGAGCGTACGTCCGACGCCTAATGTTCAGTCCTGAAACAATTACTTCCTCCATCCTCATGTGTTACTCAACATGATCAACATGATTTTCCAATGTTCTATGTTACTGTCTTTCTCCTGTAAGATTCATAAGGAGATCACGAAGCTGTTTGTTTTTCACCACGCCACTGAGTTCCTCAGATATGAAATCCAAGAAGACTTTAATCTCATCCAAATCTTCACTGCTTATGGTGTTTTCTCAAGAGGAGCGCTGTGACATGAACACGGGGCTTCAAACGGAGACCACAGACTCACACATTTGACAATATTCAATGGATATTCTACACACAGTGCAATCCAGCGCACTTATTTTGAAATTTATTCTTTTTCACCTTGGACGAAAGCACAAACGTCGTACGAATTGACATATGGACGGACATTCATGCGATTTGTGCTGCAATCAAAAGCCTCTTACAGCAGTCAGCAGTAAGAAGTTAGCACTATTATTACATGAAGTTAGCACTATTATTACATGAAGTTAGCACTATTATTACATGAAGTTAGCACTATTATTACATGAAGTTAGCACTATTATTACATGAAGTTAGCACTATTATTACATGAAGTTAGCACTATTATTACATGAAGTTAGCATTATTATTACATGAAGTTAGCACTATTATTACATGAAGTTAGCACTATTATTACATGAAGTTAGCATTATTATTACATGAAGTTAGCATTATTATTACATGAAGTTAGCATTATTATTACATGAAGTTAGCACTATTATTACATGAAGTTAGCACTATTATTACATGAAGTTAGCATTATTATTACATGAAGTTAGCACTATTATTACATGAAGTTAGCACTATTATTACATGAAGTTAGCACTATTATTACATGAAGTTACCACTATTATTACATGAAGTTAGCACTATTATTACATGAAGTTAGCACTATTATTACATGAAGTTAGCACTATTATTACATGAAGTTAGCATTATTATTACATGAAGTTAGCATTATTATTACATGAAGTTAGCATTATTATTACATGAAGTTAGCACTATTATTACATGAAGTTAGCACTATTATTACATGAAGTTAGCATTATTATTACATGAAGTTAGCATTATTATTACATGAAGTTAGCACTATTATTACATGAAGTTAGCATTATTATTACATGAAGTTAGCACTATTATTACATGAAGTTAGCACTATTATTACATGAAGTTAGCATTATTATTACATGAAGTTAGCACTATTATTACATGAAGTTAGCATTATTATTACATGAAGTTAGCACTATTATTACATGAAGTTAGCATTATTATTACATGAAGTTAGCACTATTATTACATGAAGTTAGCACTATTATTACATGAAGTTAGCATTATTATTACATGAAGTTAGCACTATTATTACATGAAGTTAGCATTATTATTACATGAAGTTAGCATTATTATTACATGAAGTTAGCATTATTATTACATGAAGTTAGCATTATTATTACATGAAGTTAGCATTATTATTACATGAAGTTAGCACTATTATTACATGTAGTATTATTGTTACATGAAGTTAGCACTATTATTACATGAAGTTAGCATTATTATTACATGAAGTTAGCATTATTATTACATGTAGTATTATTGTTACATGAAGTTAGCATTATTATTACTTGAAGTTAGCATTATAATTACATGAAGTTAGCATTATTATTACATGTAGTATTATTGTTACATGAAGTTAGCACTATTATTACATGAAGTTAGCATTATTATTACATGAAGTTAGCATTATTATTACATGTAGTATTATTGTTACATGAAGTTAGCATTATTATTACATGAAGTTAGCATTATTATTACATGAAGTTAGCATTATTATTACATGTAGTATTATTGTTACATGAAGTTAGAACTATTATTACATGAAGTTAGCACTATTATTACATGAAGTTAGCATTATTATTACATGTAGTATTATTATTACATGAAGATAGCATTATTATCACATGATGTTAGCATTATTATCACATGATGTTAGCATTATTATCACATGAAGTTAGCATTAATATTACATGAAATTAGCAATATGATTACATGCAGTTAGCATTATTATTACATGAAGTTAGCATTAATATTACATGAAGTTAGCATTATTATTACATGAAGTTAGCATTATTATTACATGAAGTTAGCATTATTATTACATGTAGTATTATTACATGAAGATAGCATTATTATTACATGAAGTTAGCATTATTATCACATGAAGTTAGCATTAATATTACATGAAGTTACCACTATTATTACATGAAGTTAGCATTAATATTACATGAAGTTACCACTATTATTACATGAAGTTAGCATTATTATTACATGTAGTATTATTATTACATGAAGATAGCATTATTATTACATGAAGTTAGCATTATTATTACATGAAGTTAGCATTATTATCACATGATGTTAGCATTATTATTACATGAAGTTAGCATTAATATTACATGTAGTATTATTGTTACATGAAGTTAGCATTATTATTACATGAAGTTAGCATTATTGTTACATGTAGTATTATTGTTACATGAAGTTAGCACTATTATTACATGAAGTTAGCATTATTATTACATGAAGATAGCATTATTATTACATGAAGTTAGCATTATTATCACATGATGTTAGCATTATTATTACATGAAGTTAGCATTATTATTACATGAAGTTAGCATTATTATCACATGATGATAGCATTAATATTACATGTAGTATTATTGTTACATGAAGTTAGCATTATTATTACATGTAGTATTATTATTACATGAAGATAGCACTATTATTACATGAAGATAGCATTATTATTACATGAAGTTAGCATTATTATCACATGATGTTAGCATTATTATTACATGAAGTTAGCACTATTATTACATGAAGTTAGCATTATTATTACATGAAGTTAGCATTATTATTACATGTAGTATTATTATTACATGAAGATAGCACTATTATTACATGAAGTTAGCATTATTATTACATGAAGTTAGCATTATTATTACATGTAGTATTATTATTACATGAAGATAACATTATTATTACATGTAGTATTATTATTACATGAAATTAGCATTATTATTACATGTAGTATTATTATTACATGAAGTTAGCATTATTATTACATGAAGTTAGCATTATTATTACATGTAGTTAGCATTATTATTACATGTAGTATTATTATTACATGAAGATAGCACTATTATTACATGAAGTTAGCATTATTATTACATGTAGTATTATTATTACAAGAAGATAGCATTATTATTACATGTAGTATTACTATTACATGAAGTTAGCATTATTATTACATGAAGTTAGCATTATTATTACATGAAGTTAGCATTATTATTACATGTAGTATTATTATTACAAGAAGATAGAATTATTATTACATGTAGTATTATTATTACATGTAGTATTACTATTACATGAAGTTAGCATTATTATTACATGAAGTTAGCATTATTATTACATGTAGTATTATTATTACATGAAGTTAGCATTATTATTACATGTAGTATTATTATTACATGAAGTTAGCACTATTATTACATGAAGTTAGCATTATTATTACATGTAGTATTATTATTACATGAAGATAGCATTATTATCACATGATGTTAGCATTATTATCACATGATGTTAGCATTATTATCACATGAAGTTAGCATTAATATTAAATGAAGTTAGCATTATTATTACATGAAGTTAGCATTATTATTACATGAAGTTAGCATTATTATTACATGTAGTATTATTACATGAAGATAGCATTATTATTACATGAAGTTAGCATTATTATCACATGATGTTAGCATTATTATTACATGAAATTAGCATTAATATTACATGAAGTTAGCACTATTATTACATGAAGTTAGCATTATTATTACATGTAGTATTAT
Source organism: Thalassophryne amazonica (assembly GCF_902500255.1). Classification (NCBI taxonomy): domain Eukaryota; kingdom Metazoa; phylum Chordata; class Actinopteri; order Batrachoidiformes; family Batrachoididae; genus Thalassophryne; species Thalassophryne amazonica. The sequence continues at coordinate 149,294,136 of NC_047105.1, forward strand.
TACTACATGAAGATAGCATTATTATTACATGATGTTAGCATTATTATTACATGAAGTTAGCATTAATATTACATGAAATTAGCATTATTATTACATGAAGTTAGCATTATTATTACATGAAGTTAGCATTTTTATTACATGAAGTTAGCATTATTATTACATGATGTTAGCATTATTATTACATGAAGTTAGCATTATTATTACATGTAGTATTATTATTACATGAAGTTAGTATTATTATTACATGAAGTTAGTATTATTATTACATAAAGTCGCAGTTTACCTCACTGACTGGTGGTTGGCTCTCACTGCGGTATTGTATCACTTCCTGTTCCGGAGCACAGCGGTGTTTTTCTGTATCTGTTAGCTGTTTAATCTGCGTAGTTAGATTGATCTAGTTAACTAGATAACGATTTGTTTCCCAGTGTAATCTTCACGTGCCTTAACTAAAGCACTCCTTCTGCTGAATCACCTCTAAATTATTTACACATTATTCACTTTGTGTGTTTTTAGGAATCCGCTAGCTTAGCGCAGCTACTAGCTCTTATCCGGTTTAGCATGGCGGCTTCTCCTGTCTCTCCTGCACTTTTCTGCTCTGGGTGTGAAATGTTTAGTTATTCCTCGGCCTCCTTTTGCAGTAATGGTACTTGTAATAAGTTTAGCCTGTTCGTAGCTTTGGAGGCCAGGCTGGGCGAATTGGAGACTCGGCTCCACACCTTAGAAAATCCTACAGCTAGCCAGGCCCCTGTAGTCGGTGCGGACCAAGGTAGCTTAGCCGCAGTTAGTTCCCCTCCGGCAGATCCCGAGCAGCCGGGAAAGCAGGCCGACTGGGTGACTGTGAGGAGGAAGCGTAGTTCTAAACAGAAGCCCCGTGTACACCACCAACCCGTTCACATTTCTAACCGTTTTCGCCACTCAGCGACACACCGGCCGAGGATCAAACTCTGGTTATTGGCAACTCTGTTTTGAGAAATGTGAAGTTAGCGACACCAGCAACCATAGTCAGTTGTCTTCCGGGGCGACACTGAAGGAAATTTGAAACTGCTGGCTAAGGCTAAGCGTAAATTTGGTAAGATTGTAATTCACGTCGGCAGTAATGACACCCAGTTACGCCAATCGGAGGTCACTAAAATTAACATTGAATCGGTGTGTAACTTTGCAAAAACAATGTCGGACTCTGTAGTTTTCTCTGGGCCCCTCCCCAATCGGACCGGGAGTGACATGTTTAGCTGCATGTTCTCCTTGAATTGCTGGCTGTCTGAGTGGTGTCCAAAAAAATGAGGTGGGCTTCATAGATAATTGGCAAAGCTTCTGGGGAAAACCTGGTCTTGTTAGGAGAGACGGCATCCATCCCACTTTGGATGGAGCAGCTCTCATTTCTAGAAATCTGGCCAATTTTCTTAAATCCTCCAAACCGTGACTATCCAGGGTTGGGACCAGGAAGCAGAGTTGTAGTCTTACACACCTCTCTGCAGCTTCTCTCCCCCTGCCATCCCCTCACGACCCCATCCCCGTAGAGACGGTGCCTGCTCCCAGACCACCAATAACCAGAAAAAATCTATTTAAGCATAAAAAATTCAAAAGAAAAAATAATATAGCACCTTCAACTGCACCACAGACTAAAACAGTTAAATGTGGTCTATTAAACATTAGGTCTCTCTCTTCTAAGTCCCTGTTGGTAAATGATATAATAATTGATCAACATATTGATTTATTCTGCCTAACAGAAACCTGGTTACAGCAGGATGAATATGTTAGTTTAAATGAGTCAACACCCCCGAGTCACACTAACTGTCAGAATGCTCGTAGCACGGGCCGAGGGCGGAGGATTAGCAGCAATCTTCCATTCCAGCTTATTAATTAATCAAAAACCCAGACAGAGCTTTAATTCATTTGAAAGCTTGACTCTTAGTCTTGTCCATCCAAATTGGAAGTCCCAAAAAACAGTTTATTGTTATTATCTATCGTCCACCTGGTCGTTACTGTGAGTTTCTCTGTGAATTTTCAGACCTTTTGTCTGACTTAGGCTTAGCTCAGATAAGATAATTATAGTGGGCGATTTTAACATCCACACAGATGCTGAGAATGACAGCCTCAACACTGCATTTAATCTATTATTAGACTCTATTGGCTTTGCTCAAAAAGTAAATGAGTCCACCCACCACTTTAATCATATCTTAGATCTTGTTCTGACTTATGGTATGGAAATTGAAGACTTAACAGTATTCCCTGAAAACTCCCTTCTGTCTGATCATTTCTTAATAACATTTACATTTACTCTGATGGACTACCCAGCAGTGGGGAATAAGTTCATTACACTAGAAGTCTTTCAGAAAGCGCTGTAACTAGGTTTAAGGATATGATTCCTTCTTTATGGTCTCTAATGCCATATACCAACACAGTGCAGAGTAGCTACCTAAAATAGAGTATCTTGTCAATAGTTTTATATCCTCATTGAGGACAACTTTGGATGCTGTAGCTCCTCTGAAAAAGAGAGCTTTAAATCAGAAGTGCCTGACTCTGTGGTATAACCTCACAAACCCGCAGTTAAAGCAGATAACCAGTAAGTTGGAGAGGAAATGGCGTCTCACTAATTTAGAAGATCTTCACTTAGCCTGGAAAAAAGAGTCTGTTGCTCTATAAAAAAGCCCTCCGTAAAGCTAGGACATCTTTCTACTCATCACTAATGAAGAAAATATGAACAACCCCAGGTTTCTTTTCAGCACTGCATCCAGGCTGAACAAAGAGTCAGAGCTC